>NC_133778.1:17140359-17143560 GCF_003597395.2 Chelonoidis abingdonii
TGCGGCGAGAGGGCTAGCGCCCCGAACCCTGCAACTATATACACGTAGAACTATAAATTACAACTATTACCTATACTTACAGTGAACTATAATTAAACTAAACTAGAAAAACAATGAACAAGAGGAAGCTAGGACGTGTCTGAGGACACAGGCGTAGCCGCCACTCCACATTCCAACGACCGACATGGCGGTAAGAAGGAACTGAGGAGGCGGGCCGGGCTGGCAGCAGGTATATATTAACCCGCTTATGGCGGCCCACTCTTGGCGACCCTGCCGACCCGCTGGGAGTTGCTAGATTAAAAGTCGTTCCACACGATTGTGCACGGCGGCTCGGTACACCTACTGGAATGAATATGAGCAATCACTCGAAGAAGAATAGAGGATGTTTAAACAAATTGATAAATAGGTCCCCAGGCCAAGGATGGTATTCATCAAGGGTTCTAAAGGTACTCAAATATGGAATGCGAGAACTATTTACTGAGTTATGTAACCTATTGCTTATATCAAGCTTCTGTACGCTCTGGAAAATGGGGGGTAAACAGTGAGATGACAAAAATCTGCACATGATACAAAATTACACAAAATAGTAGTCCAAAACTAACCAAAGATATTACAAAAATGAGCTCACTAAACTGAAGTGACTGGGGCAACAAATGGGTAGATGAAAATCCAATGTTGATAAGTGCAACAATAATGCACATTTTGAAAAATAATCTGAACCAATATACAAAATGATGGGGTCTAATTAGCTGCTATCAACGATCTTGAGTCATCAGGATAGTTTTCTGGAAAAAATATTCTCTCAGTGTCCGCAGCAGCAAACAGCTTAAACAAATGTAAGGAAAGGCGACAGATAATAAGACAGGAAACTAGAACGCCAACAGATAAATCCAGGGATAATTCAGAGATGACTACAGGGGGAATACAATAGATATGTATAAAATTATGAATGGTGTGAGAAAGTGATAAGTGTTATTTACGCATGAACAGATGAACCAGTCAAACCAATGAAAATAAAGGCAGCGGTTTTATAGAACAATATACAATTAAAACCTTGTGGAACTTAAGTTTGCAAGAAATGTAGCAAGCAAAAGTATAAATTGATTCAAAAAAGAAATTAGATAACCTCATGGAGGAAGGCCCATCATGCTATTGGCCAAGATGGTCAGGAGTTACTATCCGCTGCTCTGGTGTCCCTAAACCTCTGAATGCCCAGAAGCTGGATGGATGACAAGGGATGGAATCACTGATAAGTACCCTGTTCTGTTCATTCCCTTGAAGTCTAGCACTGCCTCTGTCGGTAAACAGGATTAATGCCGCTAGATGGACATTGTGCGTTCTGACCCGTATAGCCATTCTTACTATTCAGGATGTCAGGATGAGTGATTGCCAAGTTCATTCTGGCCTGAAAATCTAAAAATATAGTAAAGAATCTATGAATTGGCATCAAGGAGAATTACTCACATGGACTTTAAGTGTTCACCAATGAAAGGGTTACGTATTCGTAGCCCTTCAGATTTTAAAGGTAATATTGTACATTTCCAAATTGCTCTTTTAGAGCTACTTCTACAATCTACTCTACAAACAAAAATTCTGCAGTGTGTATCAGAGAGTTGAAATTTTCCCCTTTATATTTAACAGTGAAGACGTGCAATACATCTATTTTTTTCTTACGTAAAAAAACAAAAAAAAGCCAATAGTTTATAATGCACTGAAGAATTTAGAACATCTCGGTTAGGAGACATTCTGACATTCTAATATTTGTGTTAAATCAGAGACTGAAACAAAAAGAACCAGACAAGGAACAGAGAGGAAGAGAGAGAGAGAGAGAGAGAGATTGGCAGAATACTTGTACTCTTAGTCTACGTTATAAACCTAAGAACATTTCTTTGGCATTCAAATATTTTGGTTAGGCTCTTGCTACCAAAAGGTGGCACTTCAATATCCCTTTCATATATTATTAAGTTATTATCCAATTATTAAAAAAAAAAACACTTAAATCTCATTTCTTCTGAAACCGAAGTGCTTGAAAAGATATATACCTACATGCACATATACAGTAGACATGTAACACTAAAAAAATAAACTGGATAAATAATTTGTGCTTGTAAACCAGGTCAACAGAAATTTTCAATACATTATTGTAAAAAAAATCTGCAGACTTGTTCCTTTCTAAACATCTACATTTTACATAACGCTGAGGCGCAAATCAAGCCCTCCTACTGAACAACATGCAGCAGGGCCAAAGTTAAAGTAGAAAACTCCATAATCTTGAGGCTACGGGAATTCTACTACATAATGTGCTGGTGTAGTGAGTAGATGGGTAGGTTTTGTGGTCCCATGTGGTAGTCAGGGGGCATGGCCTATTCAAACCATGGGTAACCTGAGTTTGGGGAATTTCCCCGGGCACCCCACAATATCTGTTGAGAGGCCTAGTAGATCTATACTACTCCCCAAGCGCCGCCTTTCTGATTTAATCCGCTGAACAGGCAGGGTGCTGACATTTTGATAACCCTATCTTACTTGGCACAATTAATGAAAGCAGTAACATTTAAATAGAAATGTCAGCTGATCTAGTTTCTTTAATATCTCCTCAAGGAAAAAAAGAAATCAGAGCAGAGTTCTTTGTAAATATAATACATCTTGCTTAATCCAATGGCAAGATTTATTGTTTATTTCACTACCCTGCCTATTTATAAGCATGGATTTACCAGAGTTAAATAACGTGGACTAAGAGTACAAGAAGGAAAAAAAAAAGAGAGAGAGAGAGAGAGAGATAGCTTCACGTGCATATCTTACTGCCCAAATATCAAAGCTTTTTACTCTAAATTGTGTCCTACCAGTCTCAGCCTGTTTCTTTAATCCTTAAAAGATGGAATTTAATTTTTAAATTCTAACAGTACTGCCACTTAACAGTTAAATATATGTTAACATACATCTTAAGTATACACACACATACACACACACACAATACATATTAAAACACTAATATAAATAATATATATTAATTTGGTAATGTTTGTAAAGTACTTTAAGTATTTAAAGTGCTGTCTAAAATGCTAGGTATTATTAACTACTATGGGCCACATCATGTCTTTCAGCTTAGCACTAGCAAAGGGTAGCTCTGGGGGTACAGAACCTCAGGCCAGGTCTACACTGCGACTTTAAATCGGTTTAATGGCCGATATACCGATTTAACGC
>NC_133778.1:17143660-17146877 GCF_003597395.2 Chelonoidis abingdonii
GATCCCACTGTGGACGCGCTAAACCGAATTTATTAGATCTGTTTTGTAATATCGGTTTAAGCTAATTCGAAATAATCGTGCAGTGTAGACGTACCCTCAGACATACTCCTCAGAAGCACGTCACCCTATTCCTGTCTTGCTCTGTGAGGAGAAGTAAATTTCTACACCCCTTAAAAGGACGTAATTTATTTCCCCCATTGCACATAGCTACTGTATCTTGCTACCAAGGAGGAGTATAGACCTTCTCTCCACACCCAAAAATCTGTGCCAGAGAGTGAGGTACTCAGATACAGAAACTTAGACAGACAGGTATGGACCACCTGCTGAATCAGATTACGAGGAAGATTGCCACTGAATCTATATCCTTACCATTTTATGGTCATTGACAATCATGAGCTCCAGATATTTCATCTCTTCAAATATACCACGAGATGCCTGTTGGATTTAAAAATATATTGTGAGAAATGACAGTGTGATGGTAATTTTTAAAAATAACTCTGCAGCTGGCCTAGGTATCTAGTAGCAGTGGAAGAGCCAAGTTTGTATCTCTCACTGGCTTCAATGGAACTACTCACATAAATGTTACTTGAAGTGAGTAAGTTTGCCAGAATTGAGAAAGCTCTTCAACTAGTATAAATCGGCATCACTCCATTAACTTCAATGGAATTACATGAATTTACATCAGCTGAGGATCCAGACCATTTCATTTAAAATAAATTCAGATCCAAACCTCTTTGTCCAATGTTTACAGGAAAGGCTATTGTTTCCATAGAACTTAGTGTTTAAAAGACCCAGAAAACAACATATCCCTTGTTCCATTGTCATATTTACTAGATCTAGGGAAAAAGTGATTTTTTTAAAAATAGGTAGGGTTTGAAACCCCACACATTGTGCTGTATGATCCAGGAGAAAGCTGATCTCGTATAGACAAATGGGTACAAATTAATATTAATGAAACCTAAAATAAGCCACGAGCACATGTATATAGACAAAATGAAGTCCAAACTGATGTAGCTAAATTAGTTATAACGTGTATTGTGTCTACAGATGTGAGAACGGTCTATATTTTTTTCCTAATAAACCCAATTTTGGATCACACATTTCTTACTTTTAGCTTTGGCCATGCCAATTCATGAGCCATGTGACCATAGGAAAGGGCATCTATATAGTAGTCAGACTTCATCCACAGTTGTACACTGTCCACATTAATATCAGACCTTAATGATCATTGAAATTTTAATTACACTTTCACTATCAAATTTTATTTCAAACTATACATGGTATTGCTGTCACTATATAAACTATATCTATTTTATTCTGTAGATTCAGGTTCAAATATAATGGCATCACTTGGTGGAAAACAGCACTGTATTGTAAAAATATGAAAGAGAGATATTTTAAACTTTGTTTCAAACATCCAAAGGATTTTGTTTGCTAAGAACCAATGCTCACTTATAATTAAAGAATTTGGAAGTTTATGCAGCACTGCAGAGGTCTAAACTTAGTGTCACACTTACACTCACGGCCCTCTTTCTTCTCCTTTTCCTGAGCCACTGTAACTCAGACAGGAAGGACCACTCAGAACTAGATTCAGTCTCTGAAGAAAATAAAATTAACAGAACTTAAATAATTTAGTATTTATGCAGGAGAACATGCAGTTTAAATCCTTGTAAAAATGGAAACTCTTTACAGTGAGATTAATTAATATATCTTTATATCTAAATTAAAGATGGAAAATTTCAAAAGTTAAAAAGTTTAGTGAAATCCTAAGAACATTCAATAAAACATTTTAGAAATCACATATCCAGTGGGAAATGGACTAAGAATAGCTATTTCACAAATATTTAAAGGTGAATTGCAAAGCATTCTTTAAAATTCATAACTTTTAAGGATCCCATATCAATAACAAAGTATGTGAATAGATTTATAATTACAATTAAATACGCACTAAAAAGGGTCATAAAGAGGCTAAGACCTGACCATACAGTTTTGCTTTTTCTCTATCATGTGTTGATGACAATCACTAGCATCCAAAAAAATAGCAGCTGATTAAAGTATTAGTGACGAAACCAACAGCTATTCTCTGCCAGAAGACCCTAAACATAGGTCTTGATAGGTGAAAACATTTCAGTTCAATTTTACCATTTCTGAAATTCAATGTGATGATAATAAACTTAGCATACAGAAGTCAACTTGATAATGGTCTTTTTTCTTATTCTTCAAAAAGTTCAGTAGTTTAAAATAGGCGCCATTAACCTGAACCTCAAACTATTTACATTACAACTAAAATTATTTTTGTTACTGAAAACATAATGTAACCAATACATACCAACATTCTTCATTTGCTTTGAGGTTTGTGTTCCTAAAGTCCTCTGAATGATGTGTGGCCTGCCTGTGCTTTTCTAAAAAAAAGAATGGATAAAAACATTTTCAACTCATTAGCAATGCCAAATGAAAAGAAAGATGCACTTATTACAATAGATTGACATCTTCTTTGTTCTTTACCCTGAAAGGAAATAGCAATATCCACTGACATAAATATAATATCTTTAAATTGGTTCCATGGATACTTTACCAGGATAACTTCTAAGCATTAGATTCTTAGAATATTAATCCAAACATGAAAGCCTCCACGATTCAGTATGATGTACTCTTCAATTGTAGAAGGCCTTATTTGGAGAACTCTCTCACAGAGCAGGTTACAAGCTCCTGATTAACAATGTTGTATCTTTCTCCAGGGCCAGAAGAGGTGAGACAAGTCTCTCATTAGGATTGGTGGTCAGGCTTCTTGCCTCTTTATTTCTAATCCTGCCTCATCTACTCACTGGCTGTGTGGTGAAACACTTGGATGCTCTGCCTCAGTTCCCTAATCTAAAACACAGACAATATTTATTTATCACCTACATTACAAAAGGTGTCACAAGGATTAATTCATTGATTATAAATATCTTTGAGATCCTCAGAGAGAAGACATTAATAGAGTCTGAAGTATTATCTCAAGAATTCAACTTCTACTCTCTGCATACATACATATACCTAGATAAAGTCTTACTGCACCTGCTCAAAAATAAAGGTATGCCTATTATAAATCACAAAGACAAGTGCCATAGCTTTCCTACTCAGATCTGAACCTTAGAGTTCAGAACATAAGATGCTAGCATGAAACCTCCAAGCTTAATTACCAGCTTAGATCTGATATCGCTGCCACCAGACAGGA
>NC_133778.1:17495408-17670623 GCF_003597395.2 Chelonoidis abingdonii
AAAAATCCGGTTTCCTGATTGGTCCTCTGGTCAGGTGTTTGGTTCCCTTTGTTAACCCTTTACAGGTGAAAGAAACATTAACCCTTAGCTATCTATTTATGACAACTTACATCACCTATAAACACATGAAAAGCAACCACTGAATAATTCTGTCCATGTTTTAATGAGATAAACCTTTGAGGGAGGTGGCATTGGGAGTATTTGGAGGGGAAGAGTCAAGGTGCAATTTACAAGAGCCGTAGCATAAATCCAACAACAATTCCAAACACTAAAAGCACTGGGATTTAGGAAGGAGGGGAAATCCATTCGTCACCCTTCAGTAGCTGCCCCTGCCCTGAACTCTTACCTCATTCACTTAACGGGACTTACACATCTCTGACTGCATGAACCATCTTGGCTTGAGTGCTTCTCTGCACAAGGTTCTTTCCCAGGGTGCATGGATTCTCATTTCAGCACTCACTTCAGTTCTGTTCTGTAAGGCTCTTTGGGACTCTTGGCACGAAAGAGGCTGTGGAAGATACTGTTTTGTTTGTTGTCATCTCTGCTACATTTCAGAAGTGATTAAATTTGATGTGTAGGAAAACTCCATCATTGCCAACTCAAGTGAATCTCCCCAATCAAGCTTTTTTAATTTCACTTTGTGCTAGTCCATACTGAGAGAGCTATTTTTATGGTGTCTTTTTAAAGAGGAAAACACAAACTCTTGGCCTGATTCTGATCTCATTCTGATTCGCTTCACACCACTCTAATGCCATTGACTCCATGCCATTGCTATGATTTACACCGGTGTCAGGAAGATCTGGATCAGGTCCAATTGCTTCTTTTGCCAGAACCTTCTGGCATCACTACATAGATGCTCATGCACATGCCTGGAGCAGATGGGAATTGTGGAGCTGAACTCCTTTCTAGCTTGGATTGTGTTTTCTGCAGACTGCTGATATATGGTACACCAGGAGCCATTTGTCATGGCGTCTCCAGCTTTGAGCAGAAATGTTCAGGGGTTGGCTTTTGTAATAATCTGCAACACATTCTCTGTCACATCCATTTTCTTGCTTGAAATCCACAAAATACGTGAGCCTCGTTGAACAGGGTAGGAAGCATGCCCCTGGAACGTCTCTGAGTTTGACTGCACATTTTAGGAAGAGTTTTGCCAGGACTCAGAAGCATCTCACAGAAGGGGACATGTCAGGACGCAGCAAACTTTAATTCAGCGCCTAAAACTTAATAATAAAAAAAATTATATTCTTGTTCTTCTCCAAACACTCCACTAGATGGAGCTCCGAGTTCATGAACCGGTGACAGCCGAGTCGACTAGCCAGCTGCTTTTCTTGTTTCCTTTGCCATTGAACTGAAGAGAAGAGCAGCCTCCAAAGAGCAGGTGATGATGCTGCCATCCCCTGACTGACTCCTCCGGTCATGCCCATGCCTTTTGATACATGCAAGGCGAGGGGGAGGGGGGCAGAACTGGTCATCGTTGTTTTTCACTGACTTATCAGCTAGTCCTGGCAGTCAGGAGTGAATGAACGTTGGCGGAAGCTGGAGTGAAGCATTTCAGCAGGTATCGGTGACCTGGAGAAATGCTCTGTGTGGCTCAAAAGCTGGTCTCTCTCTCACAGAAGTTGGTCCAATAAAAGATATTACCTCCTTCACTGTGTCTCTTTAACAGATATTAGTGTTAATCCAAATCCCAGAGAAGCAGTGATCTCCTGATCACTTCATTATGCAGGAGGCTTAACAGTGAACAAAGAACATTTCCCAGCAGTTTATTATGGCAGCTAATTTGCATCCGGAGGCCAGATTTCCCAATTGTTCCATTTTCCACCCCCAAGACTCCTGTCCCGCTTGAAGCAAAACATTTCCCACATTCATGGCTGCCCAGAGGAGGGGAAAGGAAAAAGGGTAATTTCCTGGGGCCCACCATATGATAGGGACCCCAACTTGAGGGGCATTGCGACCTGGTGCACAGGGTTGCAGCACCACTCAGGTTTGGCCTGTTTGCCCAATCTCCATTTACAGATGGGCGACCAGGCCAAATCTGATTAACATTTGTGTGTGCATTAGGTCATGATATCCGTCAAATTTGACCTGTCCTAGCTTTCATCTCCATCTACAGAGGGGTAGACAAGCCAGACTGAAGTGGTGCTGCTTCCCGCTTAGCCACTTGAAATGTTGGGAAGTATGCAGAGATGATCATGTACCTAAAAGCCACAGGGCTTTCCCGCAGTGTTAGCTCATGGTATCACTCAAGTTTTGCCGCTAACCAGACTCTCCTTCACACACCAAAAATCTCTAGCTTGAGTTAAATAGTGCTTTACACAGTAGTTAGATGGCCTATCAGAGGTGTGATGGGGGTGTATGTGTAACTCTGCTGCTGCTGCTAGAGCTAGCAGTGGAGTGGGGAAGTGGCAGCTTGAGTTACTACAACAACTCATGCTCGTGCTAATCCAGTCACACGGTGCTGCTAATCGCTCTGTACAGAGTCTTGTCTCCCAGGGTGGTTGCTCTCGATCCAGCTAGCGGAGTTAGTACTAATTTGAGCCAACTCTTGCAGTGAAGAGAAGCCCTGGAAGTAAAGCTGTGACTAGCTGCAAAGGCAGGGCCTAACCATTTCTCCCAGGTTTGGTTGGGGTGAAAGAACAGTGCCGCTGACCTCACTAGGCCTGTTTGCTCTCCTTCACCTTTTGGAGAAATTTCACCAGTTTAAAGAGACAGTGTGGGTGAGATAATATTTGTTATTGAACCAACTGCATTTGAAAGAGACCCCCCTCCCCGCCTCCCACCAGGTCCCAGAGCTCAGGCTCCAGCCTGAGCCTGAACGTCTGCACTGCGATTTTACAGCACTGCGAGCCTGTGTTAGCTGGCATGGCAAGCAGCACGTGTTTAATTGCTGTGTAGTCATACCCAGAATCACAACTAAACACAAGGTGGAACAGATTATTTAGCATAATTCGTTAAAACGTACTCTAAGGGAGCCATTCAAGGTGAAGTGGCCATTAAATGGGCTCAAGTGGGATGCAGCAGACTCCAGTTTGGCTTGTCTACCCCTCTGTGGATAGAAATGGAAGGCCTAATCATAGGACAAAAAAAGGGGGGGCGAGTGAGGGGGACAGGTTAGTGGGCTACAGATTGTTGCAATGAGTCATAAATCCAGTGCTTTTATGAAAATCGTGATGTTCAGTGTCTAGCAAAGTTATGAATTTAAGCTCCCATGCGTGTCTTTTGAAAGTGCTGTGCAGGTTTCATTTGAGGATGAGGACTGAGGTCAGATATAGAGTGATCATTCTGTGAAAAGTGTTCACCCATTGGTGTTTCTGTCTGTCATCGTTTTCCCATGTGAGTTCATTTAAGAGGATAGTGATTGTCTGGCTTCACCCGCGCAGTTGTTACTGGGACATTCAGTGCATTGGCTGAGGTAACCACATGTTGTGATGGGCATGTGTAGGACCCATAGGTCTGGTAAGGTGGGTTGAGATGGTATTGCTTACGAGCGGAGGGATAGCTCAGTGGTTTGAGCATTGGCCTGCTCGACTTAGGGTTATGAGCTCAATCCTTGAGAGGGCCACTTAGGGATGTGGGGTAAAAATCTGTGTGGGAATTGGTCCTGCTTTGAGCAGGAGGTTGGACTAAACAACCTCCTGAGGTCCCTTCCAACCCTGATCTTCTGTGATTGTAGCAGTGGAGATATGTCTATAGGTTTTGCATCTGTTGTTATGGCAGGGTCTGGTGCCACTTTGAGTTGGTGTGTCCTGATCTATAGGAAGCTTGCTTTGGATGATGAGATTGATGAGGTTGGGGGGTTGTTTGAAGGCCAGAAAAAGGGGTTCAGGAAAGATTTCTGTCAGGAAGTAGTCCCCATTGAGTATGAATTGTAACTGTTTAGTGATATCCTGAATGGGTTCCAGTGTGGGGTGGTAGGTGACAACTAGGTGTGGATGGTTGGAGAGGTTTTTTTTCTGTATTGAAGCAGGTTCCCTGGGGGTATTTGGATGACCCAGTCCATGATGCAATCTACTTCTCTGATGGAATGTTCTTGTTTGGTGAAGGTGGTTTTAAGAGTGTTACTGTGTATATCCTGGACTTTCTCCTCCGAGCTTATGCTGTGGTATCTGAGATTTCTTGGTGTGTTTGGGGTGGTTACTGAATCTGTGAAGGTAGACATGGTGATCTGTGAGTTTTTGCATAGTGTGGTCTGTAAGACTTCATTGCTGAATCTGATCATGGTGTCTAGGAAGTTGGTGCCTGGTGTGAGAATATTCTAGAGAGAATCTGATGGATGGGTGGTGATTGTTGAAACTGTGGTAGAAATCAGTGATGGCGTTTAGATTGTCTGCCTGCCTAGAGGATCAAAATAGCATTGCTGTATCCCAGGTATATCATTTATTTCATGGTGCAATTGTCCAGAAACTCTCCCTAAAGGTGGCCCATGAAGAAGTTGGCATATTGAAGAACCATCCTACTACCCATGGCAATACCCGTACGTTGGACAAAGTGCTTGTTGTTGAATGTAAAAATTGCTATGGGTGAGGATGAAATGGATGAGTTTGGTGAAGTGTTTGGGGTGGATATCTGAGGACTGTCCATTATCTTGTAAATATTTGAGGCAGGCAGCAATGTCATCATTGTGAGGGATGTTGGTGTACAGGGAAGTGACATCCATGGTGGCAAGGACGGTGTTCTGAGGGAGGTGGTTAATGTTTCAGAGTTTATGGAGGAAGTCAGTTGTGTCGTGGAGGAAGCTGGCCTTTCGTGTGGTGAGTGGTTTGAGGATGTATTTCTCTGAGTCCTGACATTCCTTCAGTCAGAGTGTCTTGGCCAGATATGATGGGTCTGCCTGGGTTCCCTTGTTTGTGTATCTTGGGAAGCATGCAGAAGGTCCCTGAAGGGGTTTGTGAGGGATGAGGTTGTAGAGTTTCTCTTGGAGTTTTTTGGGAAAGGATTTGACAATATCCTTAAATTTCTGCATAAATTATGGTGTGAGGTCTTCTTTGAGTTCTTTTTAAAGCAGGTGGTGTAGGAGAGTTGTCCGCTGGCCTCATTGACATAGTCATCACAGGGTTGTTATGGTCATTGCAGAGGTGTTAATGGGCAACTTCACCTTGAATGGTCCCTTAGAATAAGTGTTATCCGCTTATGCTAAACAATCTGTTCCACCAGGTATTTCACTGTGACGCTCTGTTCCCAACTCTGAAGAAGAGCTCTGTATAGCTTGAGAGCTTGTCTCTCACCAACAGAAGCTGGTCCAGTAAAAGATATTACCTCACCCATCTTGTCTCTCTAATATACTGGGTCCGACACGGCTATGACAACCCTACAAATGAGTTTAAAGGCTAAGATTATCTTCCTTGCCACCTTCCCCAGTTTCTGCAGACTGACTTGCCCATGGGGCATATTGACTAGCTTGTGTCAGCAGCCATGGAGCAGGGTAAGGTAATGCTGATAAAAAATGCATTACCTGGTGCAAACTGTTGTCATGATGATATTTTTCTGAGGAGGAGATATAAAAATATAGGAGCCTCTGGCTAAATGAGAGAAACTTTATTGTAAGTGATATTTTCTGTTTACTGCTGCCTTCCTTATTCTGCCCTATTTACAGTATTTAATATATGTATTACGCCAGGGCCAAGATGCAACACCCATTATGCTAGGCACTGTATGAACAAAGAGACAGTCTCCTTGCCCTGAAGAGCTCACAATCTAATAGACAACAGGTAGCTGTGAGAAATGGAGATGACGCAGCACAAGGAAACCATGAGATATTAGTCAATATGAAAAACAGTGTGTCAGCTGCCTGATCAAAGCTGAGTGCTTTGTAGTCACCGCAGAGGAGAGTGTGAAGAAAGACAGTGAGGTGGCTTTGTGAACATTTATGGGACCTCCTTCTATGCATAAGTGGAGGCACAGGAGAAAGCATACAGATTTTTGCTGGAACCTTTTCTTCAAAGCGAGGATAAAGGGACTCTTAGCTATTTTTTTGCCCCCCGAAGTATTATCTAGTCAGCAACAGGAGATATTTATTGAAATCCATCAGTCATTGCCAAGGAAGCAGTGAACAAATGAAATGAACATTCAGAATTTTGGTGAGCCACATATAAAAACCGCCCATGAGCTCTCCCTGCTGTTAACTAACCGATATTATTGCTTGAGCTGTCAACTTGCTGTCAGGCATCCCTAAGGGAGACGAGAGTGCTCAGGCAGCGAATCAGACCAAGATCAGCTGCTCATGCTGATGCCTCCAGCATTAGAAATGCAATGTTTGTTAAGTAGAAAACGAATGACATTTCCTTTCCATTGCCCCTCTCAGATGGATCGCTTAGTATGTCCAAGTTGGAAGCCAATATATTCTTGTAAATAGCTTTGGGGAAAGTGTTGGGAACAGGATAAGAACATGTCCTTACTTGCCTACCAGATAATTATAGTCTCAATTTCCTGTTTAATCTCAACGTCTTTTATACCATTATTACCACTTTATGGCATTAGTGAGACCATTACTGTAACACAGGGTCGAGTTGCAGTGCCCACGCTAGTCAAAGGATATTGACAAATCAAAAAGGGCTCAGAAAAGAGCTGGATGAATGTCTTGAGGTTTTCAAAACCTGTCTTACAGTGAGGAAGCTAAAATTAATTTTAGCAGAAGAAAGAGAAGCTGAAAAAGTGGCTTGATCACCATCTCTGGGTACATCTACACTGCACTAAAACCCCATGGCACTGAGTCTGAGACCCTGGGTCAGCTGACTTGGGCTCAGGCTGCAGGGCTAGATATTGCAGTGTAGATGGTCGGGGCCAGGCTCTGATGCCCTTCCCCCTTCACAGGGTCTCAAAGCCTGGGCTTCAGGCAAATCCTGAACAGCTGCACTGCAATTGTATAGTCCCGTGAACCCAAGTCAGTTGACCCAGGCTGTGCTATGGGTCTCTTATCTCAGGGTAGCTAGACTCTAAACGTAACTACCTGCCATGGGCAGTGGGTATAATAGGCCAGGGGAGACTAAGCCTCCCCTGAGCCATGCCCTGGCTCCACTTACGCTCTGCCCTCTCCCCCATGCCAGGGCCCAAGCCGGCGGGAGCTCAGCTCCGCTGCTGGCCAGAGGCTAGCGGGTCGGCACTGGGGGCGGCCGGTGCTGGGGGCTGGTGCTGAGGCCAGCCTGGGACTTGGGGGCTAGTGCGACCGCGGCCTGGCACTGGGGGCCGGCAATGGGATGGCCCAATGGCCCAGTGTTGGTGCTGGCTGGGGGCACTGGGTGGTTCGGCTGGGGCTCCTCTGGGATTGGGATGGGGGTTGCTCAGGGGTTTGGTGAACGGTGGGTGACAGTTGCTAGGGGCTCCAGCAGATGGCGGGTAGGGGTAGCGCCTTGGGAAAGATATATACCTGGGGAAGGTATTTCTGATAGCAGAGGGCTCTTTAATCTAGCAGATAAAGGCATAATTAGATCCAGTGGTTGAAGCTGAAGCTAGACAAATTCAGACTAGAAATAAGGAACAAATTTTTACCAGTGAATATTAGAACAACTTATCTAGGAACACAGTGGATTCTCCGTCCCCTGAAGACTTGAAATCAAGACTGGATGTCTTCCTAAAAGATATGCTCTGGGCTTGAGATGCTGTGGCCTATTACACAGGAGGTCAGTGTAATAGTCCCTTCTGGACGTGACATCTATTGCATCTACTCTTGATTTATTCTTGGTAGTGAACTGTTGCTGCAGAACTGCTCAATTTGGCTGTCAGTTTCTGGATGATGATAATCCCAGATTCTGGTTTTTTTTCTCCACACTCCACAACTCTTTCTCTTTCTAGAAACCAATCCTGTATGTCATGTCATTTGTTACACTGTACATGGGTAGTTTCCTTTCTAACCCTCCTTTTTTTGGTGGCTCATACTTTCATGGACAGATTACTCTGTAGCAGAAATTTTCCATGTTTGGTGTACCCAGAGATAAATTTTTCGTATATGAAAAGTTTGAGTCATGGAGCTTGAACAGACCACATAGGCTGTGAGAGGTGAAGCTGTTACAGGTCAGGACTGTTAATTAAATCTGTGCCAGAAGCTAAACAGGTCCTACAGTATGGCTTGATCTAAGGGTGTGTTTAGGGCTGGTCAAAATTTTTCTTTTAAAACTTTTTTGCTAGAAAATTGGGTTTTAGATTAAATGAAAATCTTCATGGCAAGTGTCTGAATTCCTAGAAAATGTTCAACCTGTGTGTCAGAAAGCCAAAAAGATGCTGTTTTCCACTGAATTTTTTTTGGGGGGGGGGCGGGTGGAGCAGATTTGGTTGATGAAGTGCAAATTTGACTTTCGTTTCTCAGATTAAAACTCCAAGTTTATGTGGCAAAATCTCCCCATTTTTGGATCTCCTCTAGGTACACTGGAAAACCCTCAACTTGCTGAGTCATTGATTTCACAACCTTCGTGTTGTATTGACACTCACTTTTGCATTTGAGATGCCTTCCTTGAATAATTCTGCTCTGTTATTTATGCTTTGGGTAACTCCTCAGCTGCTGTAAATGGCTATAGCTCCACTGACATTGGTATTCCATCAGGTTCCCTTTTCACACAGACACAAAAGTCACCCTTGGACAGACACCAAGCATGGCCAATGTCTACCACCAAAGGCATCTGTTTGGGCAAGAGAAATCTGGAGATGGATGTCAACGGAGTGCTGTTGGTTTACTCCAGCTGAGACCTTGCCCTGTTTGTTTAGCCTTTGCATTCACTAGCTCTCCGGGGTTCCATTTGTCACATTCTGGATTTCTAACTCCTGCACATTATAATGAGCTACATCCAGGAAGACAAATTCCCTGCCCCCAAAGTGTTTTACGGCCCACAGGCCAGATAGTGACACCCTTACTCATTCTGACTAACGCCTTCCTGTGCAGGTGACCCAATTGACGTCAGTGGGACTGCTCGGTGTTAGTAACTGTACCACAAGGTGTCCCTAAGAAGACAAGCATAATACATGGCCAGCCAGCACACAGACTGCCAGCCAAGTACAGGGCGAGGGAAGCGATCCATTTCTGTGGCGGTTTTGGGAGCTTTCATACTAAATAAATGCACATCAGCTATACCCGCCTGCCACTCACCCTGTCCACTAGCAGTGATCAAGGTGTTGTAGGCATCACACAAGGAAGGAGAGAGAGCTACATAATCTATCTTAACCTGTAGACCAACACACCACATGCCAGATCCACAACTGGGCCTGGCAGGGGAATATCCTGCTGTGGGAGGTGCGAGCTACCCAGGCCCTGCTCCACTGCAGCTGGCCCGTGGCACTCATCAAGTGGCTGGTAAGGGGTGTTGATTCAGTCCGTCTCCTGCACAGTGTCCAGGGCTCCAGCTCCAGTTTGAGGATAATACTCAATTCCTGAAGTCGCGATCCAGCTTTCAGTGAAATAACTGATCATTGGATTGGGCCCATATAGCACTCTTTGTCCATAGATCTTAAGGTGCTTGACAAAGGAAGATAAATATCCTGTCCCTGTTTTATAGATGGCAAAACTGGGGAACAGAGATGAAGTGATTTGCCCAAGGTTGCCCAGCAGAGCAGTGACAGAGTGGGAACAGAACCCAATTTAAAGATATTCACTGTGGTGGAGAGTGGTGCTGTACCACTGCTGACCCCCTCCCTGGAGGTGAATCCTTGCTTGGGTTCACTCACTGCACCCCCATCCAGCCTGCAGCCCTGGGGTGAATCAAAACAAACATTTTACAATAGAGCGTTTGCAGTTTTTTTGGTGATTCCTGCAGCCTGCACCAGTGTTTGTTTTACAAAGGTGACAGTTTTCTATCTAATAGCTTGGCTTTATACCATATTCAATGACTCTGTCTACTATTAACTCTTAGTACACTGGCCTTTTTTAGCCTGCCAGCAAAACTGAATAGACATAAGCCAACAATTTCCAAAAAGTTCCTCTCTGACGAGAAACATTCTCAAATGATTTTTGACATTCTAAGCTGTAACCACATCCATGGATGCCTTTCGCTCTAAAAGTGAGTGAAATGACCCTAGAGGCCATGGTGCACTTTCTAAATGGAGCTCTGCTCCTGTACATCACACAGCTCCTAAAGGCACAGATCAGTCACTAATGGGGCTAGAGCTGAAATTTCTAGCACTAGTGCTCTGCTATTGAGCAAGAAGAGCAGTCTAAAAGCCACCAGACCGTTATCCTAAATCAACCATGGGTTCTTTTATGCACATCTTCCAGCTGTGCTGATACATTATCAGGCTGACCCGTGAAGTAGATCTATAGTCCTGGTAAGTGTTTTTACTTACACACTACTCTTTTTCTATTAGTGCTTCCTGGGCTGCAATATCAATCCATCACTATTGCCCATCGCAGTTTGCAGTGGGAGAAGTAACAAATTTCTACCAAGAAGAAAGAAAACAAAAGGGAAGAACACAGCTGGAACCTTCTTCTGTGCTTCTCTTATGAGATCAAGTGCTAGATCCTCAGCTGTAAATTGACAGAATGCAGTTGACTTACATGAGGTTACACCAGTTTACACCAACTGAGGATCGCACCCCCTCATGTCTAGGAAAACTTGATTAGGTCCAGTGGATTGCTGACTTTTTCTTATGAAGAAGCTGTACAAAGTTCTTTTCTTCTGCTAGTGCGTCTCCCGGGACTTGTTGGCAGAGAGAGTGGAATCTCTCAGCAATAATACATTTGAAAGTTATGATGCCGGCAGAAAAAAAACACAAGGATTTGCTCTCAGTAATGTGTTTTATGACAGGCCAGAACACTAAAAATAAAAATAACTGAACTTGTGCAAATCTCAATGCGCGATGAGTTTTCCGAGCCTGCTGAAATGTGGATGGCTGCAAACGGAGTCAACTGCTTGTTTTTTATCACGTGATGAATGATACTCGTTGATATCTAGAGATTAGGCTACAGTAGACAGACAACACCCCTCACCTCGCTATAGCTGTATATTTTACAATTTGCATTGGGAGGCAGTGTGGTCCGGAGCTAGAGAACTGGCCTAGCATGCAGTAAGACATTCGTTCTAGTCCCATTACTGCTACAGAGCTGGGCAAATAAATCACTCTCTTGTCGATTCAGACTCTTTGAGAAAGGGGATTATCTTTCAGTCTTTGCATTGTGCTTAGGATAATGGGGCCCTGATCTTGGGGTATGCTACTGTAAGAAACGTAATAATACGAATTGTCTGATGCTGGAAATGGCAAAAATGCCATTTCTACTGGTTAATCCTCCAAACAAATGATTTTCTGCATTATGGGATATGCAGAGTGCTGCAGTATTGGTGGTTAATGTGGTCCAAAGCAAAGGCACAGGAAGTGATAAAGATTTACTAGGGCTAATGTGGAAGGGATTGATAAAGTCTTTGTCAGCCCACTCTGTTGATGGGCTGAAGAGTTTGCCGTGGTGTGGCAGCCTCACCTAAGAGAAGCAATATTTGCAAATAATTTTTTAATGAAGGGCTCACTGTAGGAAGAAAAGATTCTTCAGTGGTGCTCCAGTTCTTTGAAATCTGTGAGGTTCAAGGGGCTGATTTTATTGAACACCTGATCAGCCCTTGTTGAGTGCTTAATCAGCGTGGCGAAGTCTGGGAGAGGCTGTGGGAATGTCCAGTGCTCTGAAAAAGCCTGCTAACCTCAAATCAACAGTAAAGGAAATTTGAGGACATTAGTTTGCGATGCACCCTCAGCTGATGAGTGGAGATAGGCAGGACTAGCTGGCTGTTCTGGCTTAGCAAGACTTTCTTGGTGGCTTTTTGGTTTTGCAAAGGGTAATCTGGATCCGGATCCAAAATTGGTGAGGAGATGGTGATCCATTGGTACTGATTGAGGCCCTGACTTAAATGGTAATAGAAACTGGTTCTGGTATTGTATCGTACAACTGAGCTGGCCACAACTAGCTGAGAATGAAGTCACTTATAAATAAAGTGGTCTGGGAGGAAAATGTGGAGGGAGAAATTACATGAAAGAATGATACATCTGCTTGATTACTGCTTTGCTGCTTGAGATGGGATTTCATTTAGTCGCATTGCCAGTGAAAATATGTATTGAATTCTGTCCATTGCATCTTCTGTTGTGCTAAAAGAGTTATTTTGATCTAATGAATAAACACAAGATGTTTCAGCCACTTCCCATGAAGGTAAGTGCACACTCATCAAGTGTATTGCCAAATGAATTTAAATGAGTGAGATTACTCTTTGTCAAACAAAGACCATGGAATGTAGCTATAATTCTTTGTGTCTTTACCTTGGGATAGTTTTCTTTCATACTTCAACCCTGTATCTCCTCCCAATTTTGAATTTTTCCTTACGGCAGAGCAGGTCTGTGCCTTGCTCTGATATCTGCTTACTTTGCTTTTGACTGCAAACCTGGCTGAAATACCCTTATCTGCCTTATTTCACACTGAATACACTTTCAGTCCATTAAAATCAAGTTAAGAGGTTGGTCACTGGCTTAGTCATAGCATTCAACAGTGCCATGCAGAACACCCAGGTTCACTACTGCTCATTACTGGTGAAACTCCATTGATTTAAATAGAATAATAGCGGCATAGAGCTGTCATAATGCAGTAGAACATCTGACTTCTCCATCTCCAGCATCTTATTCCCAGACAGAGGATGGGGGTGGGGGGTCTTGTGACTGCAACACTGTAACATTCTATACCTTGGGGGAAAGTACTGTAACCCCCATATTCCTCATTTTCACGTAGTTGTGATCTTACATATAAACCATGCCTTGTAATGTATCAGGGGAAAAGTTATGATCTGCTGAAAGTCATTTCTCTATCCGTATATGTATATCATCAATGCATATGAAGTTATAAGAAATGTGTTATAAGAAACGGTTGTCACTAAAACATGCTGTATGTTGGGGAAATCAGCCAGATATTAGCTCCCCAGAGCCAACAGCAAGGAAAGTAACCAACACCCGGGCAGGGTGTTAAACAACCCATCAACAAGCGTTGTCCAGCAAGGGAACTACAATGCCATGGCTCACCTGTATGAGGCCACAGCAGAGGAATTGCTCAACGTTTCTTACAGAGACTCAGGAATGCTCATCTGACTCTGCAGGGTAAGGAGGCAAAGCCAAGAGGAAGGAAAGGACATAATAAAAGGCAGAGATGTTTGCCATGCTCCTACTCTCTCTTCCACCTACATCACAGACACCACACCAAGTGACTGAAGTGCTGAAAAAAGGTGAGAGCCTGGCTGAAGAGCAACCAGCCAGCCTGTGGTGAGAAGCGTCTCAGTTTGTAAGGACATTGAAAGTGTTAAGATCAGCTTAGAATGCGTTTTGCTTTTATTTCATTTGACTAAATCTGACTTCTTGTGCTTTGACTAATAATCACTTAAAATCTATCTTTATAGTTAATAAATTTGTTTGTTTATTCTACTTGAAGCAGTGCATTTGGTTTGCCGTGTGTCAGAGGCTCCCCTTGGGATAACAAGCCTGGTACATATCAATTTCTTTGTTAAATTGACAAACTTATATCAGCTTGCAGCATCCAGTGGGCGTAACTGGACACTGCAAGATGGAGGTTCCTAGGTTTGCATCTGGGACCGGAGATATTGTCTAGTGTCATTCGGTTGCAAGTAGCTGGAAACAGCTTACATGCCAGAGGCTGTGTGTGAACCGCCTAGGAATGGGGGTTCTCACAGCAGAGCAGGCTGGCTCCCAGAGTCAAGGATAGGAGTGACCTAGCAGATCACTGGTCCGACAACACCAGAGGGGAATATCACAAACACCTGCATCTGTTAGCAAGCCAGGCATTCCCTCAGCTGATTAAGAAGCAGGAGTGATGCCAAAGATATTTAGAAGACACCGTGCAACCATACAAACACCAGCTTTCATCCAGTGGAAAGCAGACATGTCTGTTGTGCCAAAGTCCATAAAACTGCAGACTCCACAAGCCACTGGCAGAAAATCAACACCCACTCCTTCCCGCTGCACTCACCCAACTTATAAACCTGGGATAAGGAACACTTGGAAGCGGAGTATTTCAGCAGGCAGTGGGCGTATAGCTCTCCTGGTTTTATGAGCTCTCTGTTCTATGGGAACAAGTCCTTTCTGGGCTGCCAGGCAAATGAAAATCAACATTTCCAAATGGCCTACCACTGCACAGTTGGGGTCCAAAGGGACCCTTGTCCACTTGTCCTCTGTTAGGAGAAAGAAAGCCGCAGTGGTGGCTGGGCCTTGGTAGAGAGACTTTTAAAGTGGGGAAAGCGGGATGATGAGGGATTTAGAGGGTCTCTGGGGCAAACATAAAGAAGCAATTAAAGGTGAAATGAACCCCAGTAATGGGTAAGAATGCCACTAGGTCTTCCAATTACTCCGTTTGCCCATGTGCTGCAGGAGAACTTGGAATACATCTTGTATTATCCCATCACTAGGCACAAGAGCTAATTAAGAAAAAACTAAATTTGAAGAGCCAGATCCTCAGCTGGTGTAAATTGGAGTGTCTCCTTTACACCAGCCAACACTCTGGCCCCAAGGACAAAGGACCGTTTCCTCCTTCTGTTGAAGTCAGTGACCAAAACTTCCCTTGATGTTGTTGGGATCTGGAGTTGGGCCACAGGGATCAATGTCGAAATGGCATTTGCTGTGTGTAATAACAGACCATGCTGGGAAGAAGGAAGTGCCAAGGGGCTGGGAATGAATACTGTGTTACTGGAGGGTAATAGTCCCAGCTGCTTAGAAAATGTTCCTAAGTGGCAAAAGACAATAGGAAGGGCCAGATCCTGAGCTGGTGGAAACTGGCATAACTCCATGGAGGTAAATGGAGGTACTCCATTTTACACCGGCTGAGAATCCACTCCATCATACCGAAGTGGTAAAGGTGAGATGATGGCGGCAGTCCAAAATGGCAGTATGTAAATGACCAGAAAAGGGTAGAATTCTCACAGCATATATGGCTTCATTTGGTGTTGTGTGCATACTGACTCCCTAAACTGCTCGCACGCAGACTGCGCCTTGCCATGACATGTAAATTAGATCAGCATGATACAAAATATTTACTATCACGAGCAAATGTTTTTGGATGGGGAGTCGGTGCTTTGCTTTCTCAGACAGGGGTGACTTGTAAGATTGATGGTTTTTGAAAGAAAAGTAGATTATCCTCCAAATAAACTGTGAAACTTCAACTTCAGATCACAGTCACCTTTAAATTGAATTGCTGATGAAGTGTAAGAAGTGTGGCTGAGTGAGAGTGGAAAAGTCTTTAATAGATCTGTTTGCTTAAAGGGATGCTTTTTCGAAAATCAGGGTTTTTTTTTTTCCCCTAGTTAATTCCTTAGTCAATAGGAAAAGCATTTAAATTAGCAAAACCAGGTTTCTGCTTTGTTTGCTCTGAGCAGTGTTGTTTTATGAACAGATATGTATAATTACATGGATATCTCTAAATGGGAAAAATTGCAGAAATCAGAAATTACAAATGACTTACTCTGAAAATGTAACAAAATATTAATTAAACAGAACAGTAACTGGGCACATAAACTCAGACCTCAAAACCTGCGAGGAGAAATCCTCGCCCCATTGAAGTCAATGACATATTGAAATCAATGGCAAAATCACCACTGATTTTAAAGGGGCCAGGAGTTTGTCCTAGGTCTCTACCATTTGAGCTAAAGATAAACTCATTTAGCTACAAAGATGTAGCAAGCTGTTGCAATGGTTTGAACCAGCTACTAGAGGGGCACATGACTGTACACGCTAAGCCCATGTATTACAGAAATATCTCTGTTAAATAAGAAATGAGGGATTGCCGTAGTGGACCTGACCGGTGATCCATCTTCTCTTCCAAACCCAAATGTTTTATGGCCTCTGTTTGGCATAGAATTAAGCATGTGCTTAAATTCCATTGCAGTCAGTGGGAAGCAAGTGGGTGCTTAACGGGCTATTGAGTGATCCTGCAGTGCTTAAGGGGTTTGCAAGTGACCTCCTTAATTTTGTGTCTGATTCCAGCTGCCCGTGCAGAGCAACAAGAGTTTCACAGTGCCCCACTGAGAGTCTCAGTCTAGGAAGTTTAGCCCTTAAAGGTATAGGCCCCAATTCCACACTTATGTACTTTGCTGAATTAGGGCCCAGAGGAGCCATATAACATGCACCTAATGTTAAATGCCCACATCCACTGTAACCAAACTGCAATCAGCGTCACTGCACATATTCCATTATAATCAAATGCATGCGCCAATCCAGGACTTGATAATGAAACAGAAGCTGAAAATCAACCTCTTCAACTATTAACATAAGTACAATATTACATCACTACCTCAATATAACCCCACCCGCTATAACATGAATTCGGATATAACGCGGTAAAGCAGCGCTCTGGGAGGGGGTGTGCGTGCGGGGCTGCACACTTCAGTGGATCAAAGCAAGTTCAGTATAACGTGGTTTCACCTATAACTCAGTAAGATTTTTTGGCTTCCAAGGATAGCGTTCTATCGAGGTAGAGGTGTGTTATACATAATATGGCCCAAATTCTCCCCTGGGCTAGGGCTACTTTCTACCAGGATACAGGGTAAAGTGACCCTAAAGCTGGCATAGCTGACCATGGGAGACCTACCCCAGGGAAGGAGCACCCTCTGGTGGTATAGAGCTGGCATAGTGGCTCCTATGCTATCCTGCCTCCCTGCAGCTCCCGTAGGGGGTGTGGCCAGGTTGTCCCTATCCCCCAGTAATTCCTGACTGTCATGAATGCCCCTTGAGGCCATTGGCAGGCAGTATAATCTCAGGCAGCCTTCAGGCTGCTCTAAATGACTCTGGTTTGGTGCACAGAAGACCCAGGTTTCAGGATAGCATCCCTCTCCTGAATGTCTGCATCATGCTGCTTGTTGTTTGTTTATTTATTTACTATTTGCACTGTGGCTGCATCCAGGAGCCCCAAACACGGACCAGAACCCCATTGTGCCAGGTGCTGGACAAACACAGAACAAAAAGACAATCCTTGCCCCAGAGAGCTTACAATAGTTTTCCTCCTGAGGTACCTTGGAGCCTCTTTGGCTGCAGCTTGGGCTTCGGACCAGCAAGTTTCTAGATATTCACAGCACTACTGTGATTTCTCTCACAGCCCATGTGCAGAATGGGCTATCCAACTGCTTCAAAATGGCCAGTTTGAAAAGTTTGATCTCTTAGCTTGGCCTGCAGGCTAGTCCTCAGTGGGGCTCTGAACCCATCAGGGTCACTTCAGCTGGTTTTGAGTTATGCTTGAACACCAACAAAAAAATCGTAACCCTTTCACAACCCAAAAGAGCCCATTTTATTCACTTCCCCACAACTCGGAAACAGATTTTCTCAAATGTTAAAAAAAACAACCACCATGTTTGGACTTAGAGCCAAGCAGGGAACATTTCTGCCAGAAGCAATTTTTTCAGCAAGTTACAACCATGTGAAAAGAGGAAGTAATGGAAGTCTCACCAGAGTCTTAACTATAGCTTTAGCTGCAAGGGAACGTCCTAATAAACTTGGTTAACAACTCCGCTGCCCAATTTATTGCTAACACAACATAAAATAGATTGGAATATAGATGGGATTACCAGGCAAAGCGATCTGTACATGAGAATCTTGCAGGAGAGAATTTCCACACTGTTGCTATGCCCTGTCATTCAGTGCAGAGAAAATGCTTGAAAGCTAGAGTTAAACTCCTTGGACATCAGCAGGTGATGGATATGATGGATGATGAACAATAGTTGTTTCTCTCTGCAGCAAAAGAATCTGGTTGCAGTGTGGGTCTAAGGGTGCTTATGATTCACTCTATGTATTTCAAAAGCGCTTGGATGCCCTAGTTGGGATCAGAGACCCATTTTGCTGGGTGCTGCACAAAAGACCGTCCCTGCCTCGGAGAACTTGCGAGACCAGAGACAACAGGTGGACGTAACAAAACATTGGAGGCAATGGGGGCAGGAGGGTGAGGGAAACAGTAATCAGAACGTGTGTATGTAGGCCAGCTATGGGGTCACCCTGCTTGCCCACACAGGGGTGTAAGGATTCCCTTATCCTCCTGTACGAGCTACTCCCATCCTCCAGCCCTTCCACAAGGAGAGGGTAGCTTCCATTCCCATTGGCTCCACTCACTCCCTAGCAGGCTTGTCCAGTGCAGAGTGGGAAGTAACCTGTGCTAGCAATAGAAATGACTCTGCTTACTTCCTTCAAGGAGCAAGGGAGATGCTGAGGCTGAATCTGGGGGTATGACTACATTTCAATTAGACACCCGCAGTTGGTTGGTGACAGCTGACTCAGGCTCGCAGGGTGTGGGCTAAGGGTCTGTTTAATTGGGGCTTGGGTTGGAGCCCAAGCTCTGGGACCCTCCCACCTCACAGGGTCCTAGAGCCTGGGCTCCAGACCAAACCTGGACATCTACACTGCAATACAATAATCCTTTAGCTCGAGCCCCGCTGACCCAAATCAGCTGTTCCAGGCCAGCTGCAGGTCGTTAATTGCAGCATAGACATATCCTAAGGGCAAGTCTGTGTTGCTGTCAGAGGTATGATGGCGGCACATGGAGACTTAGTGGAACTAGCGTTGATCTAGCAATAGCAATGAAGGTGCAGTAGCTGCTTGAGTGCACACCCGCTGTCCTGAGTGGGCTTGTACAGCCTGAGCTGCCACCCATGTGGCAGGGACTGCTATTGGTACCCGAGCTAGCTAGCTCCAAGCTGCAGCCACCCCTCTGTGCTGCAGAGCAGACACACCCTAAGTCACAGTCTGGTCCTGGCCCGGCTCCTCACACAGCACAGCGCCAGGAAGCCCCTCGAGCAGGCTGGAGTGCAAAGTGCCAGACACGCCTCTGGGATTGTCCATGTGGGTTTGAGTCTGTTACATTTTACTTAAAGAAAAAAAATAGTTTTTTTTAATCAATGATAAGCTATAAGTAAACACATCCGAGAAATAGAAGTCCCAACTAGCCTTCTACCTTGTCATTACTTTTAGTTGGTGGCAGAGGTGGGTGCTGAAGAGGGATTTGATAGGGCTGTGAGAGAAATTCAATAGCCATTTAACCATTTGTAAACAAACCATAAAATCATATTGACAAAAGGCCTATGAAGCACTCTTCAGTTTGGAACAACTGCTGGAAAATATATTTCCCAAGTGGAGGCTTCAGCTTTAAAGAATCTCTTATTGAAGTCATCAAAGAACATGGCAAACATCCTATCCGTAAACATGATATGTCAGACTGGATCTAGTTAATATGCTTATTTAACCTCTTTTGACACCAGCAGCCAGAAGCTTCTGCCACTAAGCACTCAGGCATTTAACGTCGGTGCTTACTGTCCTGAAATCCCAAATCCTAACAGCAAAGGGGTAAATGGTAGTTCCTCTGAGAACGGTGACCCCCAACTGCTTGGAAAACAATATTTAGAGGCATGGGAACAGGTCCGTTCCTGTGTTCTGCAGAAAGTGAGTTCCTAGCCGAAGACATGCTGCATAGGAGTGGGCTGGAAGCAGTGTGTAGGAAACTATAAGAAAAGGAGAATTTTTTTCTGTATCCGAAGCGGAGGATCCTAGCCACTGCTGCTAAAAGACAGGTTGGAGCAGTCATCTGATCCAGTGTGATAACTCTGTTCAGAGGACCCAGACCTATTGTACTATGAGTAGAAGCAGACCTGGCTTCATTCAATAGATAATGGTTTAGATTCATCACTGATATAACACCATGAACTTCAATAAGGGATGATGCTGGCCCTGGCTGGGAGTTTCAACAGAGCCTAAAGTGCATTGAAATTCTGGGGGAGGTTGGCGCCTACCTACCTCAGGCACTTTGGAAAACACCAGCCCCAGTGTTCTGACCTTGGCATTCATCATCGCTAGGCAGCATGTTTTCTAGGATACTAAGCGTGTTCTCTACTAATGCAACTTTCATACTGAGATGAATTTAAGATCAAATGAAGTTTTTAACATGTAAATATCATCAAAGCTCATCTTTTTTTAAAAAAGTTCACCTTCCTAACCCCACCCTCCTCCAAATCTTCATGGTCATCAAGTTGCTGAGACTGTTATCTGAATATGTAGGAGATGATGAGAACGTCATTCAGTGAGGAATTTCAAAAGGTTAAAAATGGAAGCAAGCAAAGGCTGCTATATTCAGAAAATCCTAGCACCAGAGGAAAAAGGCAGAAACATACAACTTGGTAAAGTGCTTGGATCGGGTGAATAGATGGAAGGGCTGAGTGGAAATGACACTGGTATATGGGCTTTATATGATAAAAACGAAGTTGAAACCTATAAGATCCGTATCCATCATGTAGGAAAAATACAGTCACAGCGCCCTTCAGTGCTGTACTGTCTCATTCTGGTTTTTCACTGCCAAAGTGCATTCTCTGAAATGAATTACGACACATGCACTGAGTGCTAATGACAAATGCAAACACCACCCATCTGCCTAGAGCAGTGCAAGTGCTACAAGTTAGGCCTGGGCTACACTGGGGGGGGGGAGGGGTGTCAAACTAAGATACGCAACTTCAGCTACACTATTTGCGTAGCTGAAGTCGAAGTATCTTAGTTCAACTTACCTGGCCGTCCTCACAGTGGTGAGTCGACTGCCACGGCTCCCCCATCGACTCCGCTTACTCCTCCTGCTGAGGTGGAGTATGGGCGTCGATTCGGGGATCGATTTATCGTCTCCAGAAGAGAAGTGATAAATGGATCGCAGATACATTGAACACTACTCACCGATCTGGCAGGTAGTATAGACATACATTTATTGTCTTGGGTGGCTAATACTTGAGAAACCCCAACTCTGAATTTCATATGGAATTGAGCATGGTGCGAGGCTGTGGGTACTGTCGCCAGAACCGATAGTAAGAGTTTGCAGCCAGGAAAGGGTACTGGGATGGATACATGGGTTGGAGGGATCTAGCAGAGCAGATCAGGAGGTCTGGGCAGGAGCAGGGGGCAGGAACAAGTGCTGGGAGGGGAAGCAGTGCAGGAGAAGGATGACTACATGGTTACAGAGAGAAAGACATGTTGTCCATTGCTGCTGATCCCAAGTGCTCAAAAATCATGAGTCAGGTCTCCAAAAGTCATGAAATTGGCTTAAAAATCATGAGATTTAAAAAAAATAATAATAAATTTTTATTTGTCCTCTGGTTTCTGAGCCCTGAGGGGATCACGTCTTTGAAGTGCTAGAGACTTCCTTTAAAAAAAGAAATGTAAAAAAAAAAAAATTCTCCTCACCCCTATGGGTGGTATGTGTCTTCCTCAACCTCGGGTCCTCTACCAAAGGCCTGGGAGTTTGAGGTTCTGCGCAGTATCTTAGCTGTTCCTAGCACTGCACTCTTCTGGACAGAGAGCTCTGATGTTGTTCCTGGGATCTGTTGGAGCCACTCCCAGCTTAGGAGTCACAGCCCCGAGTGCTCCTACCACCACTGGGACCACTTTGGCCTTCACTTTCCACATTCTCTCTAGTTCCTCTTTCAGGCCCTGGTACTTCTCCAGCTTGTCTCATATTCCTTCTTCCTGATGTTGCTGTCACTTGGCACTGCTATATCTATCACCACCGCTGTCTTCTGGTCCTTGTCTATTACCACGATGTCTGGTTGATTGGCCAGTACCTGCCTGTCCGTCTGGATCTGGAAGTCCCACAGAATCTTAGCCCTGCTATTCTCCACAACCTTCTGTGGAATCTCCCATCTGGTCTTGGAGGGTCTAGCCCATACGCTGTGCAGATGTTCCTGTACACAATGCCAGCCACTTGGTTGTGCCGTTCAGTGTATGCTGTTCCTGCCTGCATCTTACATCCTGCCACTATGTGTTGGACTGTCTCTGAGGCCTCTCTGCACAGTCTGCACCTTGGTCCTCTCTAGTGTGGTAGACCCCTGCTTCAATGGATCTGGTGCTCAGTGCCTGTTCCTGTGCTGCTATGATCAGTGCCTCAGTGCTGTCTTTTAGTCCAGCCCTTTCCAGCCACTGGTAGGATTTCCCAATGTCAGCCACCTCAGCTATCTGTCGATGGTACATCCCATGCAGGGTCTTGTCTTGCCATGGCACTTCTTCTGCTTGGTCTTCCTCCCATGTCTGCTGCTGCCTCAGGCATTCTCTCAGCAGCTCATCTTTGGGGGCCATCTTACTGATGTACTCCTGGATGTCCGGGTTTCATCCAGGACAGTGGCTTTGACGCTCACCAAGCCCCGCCCGCCTTCTTTCCGGCTGGTATACAGTCTCTGGGTGTTGGACTTGGGGTGGAAACCTCCGTGCATTGTGAGGAGCTTCCGGGTTTCACATCGGCAGCCTCCATGTCCTCCTTTGGCCAGCTCACTATACCGGCAGGGTATCTGATGACCGGCAGGGCGTATCTGTTGATGGCGTGGATCTTGTTCTTCCCACTGAGCTGGCTCTTCAGGACCTGTCTTATCCTTTGGTGATACTTGGATGTTGCTGTCTTCCTTGCCTCCTCATCGTGGTTTCCATGTGACTGTGGGACGCCAAGGTACTTGTAGCTGGTCTGTATGTCTGCTATGTGGCCCGCTGGTAGTTCCACCCCATCAGTCTTGACTACCTTCCCTCTCTTCACTACCATCCGGCCACACTTCTCCAGTCCGAATGACATCCCGATATCCTCACTGTAGATCCGCGTCAGGTGGATTAGCGAGTCGATGTCTCGTTCATTCTTAGCATACAGCTTGATGTCATCCATGTAGAGGAGGTGGCTGATGGTAGTTCCACTCCTGAACCTGTACCCGTATCCAGTCCTTGTGATTATCTGGCTGAGGGGGTTTAAGCCTATGCAGAACAGCAGCGGGGACAGTGCATCACCTTGGTATATGCCACACTTGATGGCCACTTGTGCAAGCTGCCTTGAGTTGACTTCTAGTGTTGTCTTCCATAGTCCCATTGAGTTCTTGAGGAAGTCCTTAGTGTCCTGTTGACTTTGTATAGCGCCAGACATTCACAGATCCACGTGTGCGGCATTGAGTCATAGGCTTTCCTGTAGTCAATCCAGGCTGTGCTCAGATTGGTCTGTCTAGACCTTGAGTCTTGGGCGACTGCTCTATCTATGAGCAACTGGTGTTTTGAGCCTCTGGTGTTGTTCCCAATGCCCTTCTGAGCTGTGCTCATGTACTGGCCCATATGGTCCTGTAGCTTGGCAGCTATGATGCCTGATAGGACTTTCCATGTTGTGGGGAGGCAGGTTATTGGCCGGTTTCTGTCCCCTTGCAGGGTCTTTCATGATCAGCACTGTCCTTCCTTGTGTTAGCCAGTTTGGGTGGGAGCCTGCTGCTAGCAGCTGGTTCATCTGTGCTGCTAGGCGTTCATGCACTGCTGTTAGTTTCTTTAGCCAGTAGGTGTGGATCATGTCTGGTCCAGGTGCTGTCCAGCTCTTCATGTTCTTGACCCGCTGCTGGATGTCTTCTACTGTGATGGTGACTGGTTTCTGTTCTGGGAGATTGCTGTGCTCTGTTCTCAGGTCCTGCAGCCACTTTGCACTGGTGTTATGAGTCTTCTCTTTCTCCCATATGTTCTTCCAGTACTGTTCAGTTTCTGCTGCTGGTGGCTCTGCTGTTATTGTGTTGTTGCACTGCAGTTGGGAGTACACCTTGGATGGTTCTTTGGAGAACAGGGCATTTACTTTTTGGCCTCTGCTTCTCTAGTGTATCTCCTTAGCCTGGTAGCCAGTGCTTGTAGCCTTTGTTTAGCAGTCTCTAGTGCTTTCAGATGAGTCAGCTGTGATTTTTCAGTAGCCGAGTCTTATCCTAATCTTACAACCTTGCTGTAGTTCCACCACTGACTGAACTGTCTCTCCCAGTCGCCTTCGATCTCTGATCCTCAAACCCATTTTCCAATTGGTGATAATACTTTGTTCTTGATCGTGTAGCAAGCATCTCCGGATACAGAGGCTTTAGGGGGGCGGGCGTATCGCAGTTCCACTGGTTTGAGTTATGTGGTAGTAGGGATGTGCAGAGTGAGGCTCTATTGGCATCTTCTAACATACTAGCTGATGAGGACTTCTCCACTGATCTTGGTAATCGGCTCTCGGAGATGACTGTACTAGTTCGCCATGATCTGATGCCCATATCAGCTGGCTGTGCTCTGCAATGGAGGGTGGCAGTGAAGTTTCAGCTATCAGTGTGGTCTGCAACATCCACTGTTCTTCCAGGTCTTCTGAGTCTGGGATGTCATGTGGAGTTGGTCTATCTCAAGCTGTGAGACAGCTTCGCTCTTTACTTATGTTGAAGCGTGGTAACACGGGTCTTCCCAGTAAGTGTGGATAGGTCTTTTTGTGTCCATCCATAGTCCCGCCTCATACGTTTCATAATATCCCCTCTCATTAGGTCTACTGTTGTGAGTAGTCATCCACGCAGTTCCATGGTTTTCTGTCTCGCCATGATGGTTTTGTTCAGTACCCACGTTAGCGATCAGACTGCGCCTGGTCCGCAACATCGGCGCTAGACCTTGTTAATCCGCGCAACTCCGAGCCGGCTATTGACTCTTCTAGTTCGTGTCACTCTCATATTTGAGGTAGGCAGGTGAAGCGTTAGGGGGTCTTTTTGCCCAAGGACCCTTACTGGAAAGTTGGGTACCAACCGGGATTTGAACCCCGGTCTCTCGTATCAAAGGGCGGTCTCCCGTATCAAAGGGCGGCGCTCTTAACCACTACACTATCCAGTCGTAATGTGAAAGCTGAGGTTTTTATGTAATTCCCAGGGGCGGCTCCAGGCCTAAGCATGCCAAGCGTGTGCTTGGGGTGGCAAGCCGCGGGGGGTGCTCTGCCGGCTCCGTGAGGGTGGCAGGCCGGCATACTGTGGGAGGGCCGCCAAAGCCGCAGGACCAGCGGACCCTCGGCAGGCAAGCTGCCCAAGGCAGCCTGCCTGCCGTGCTTGGGGCGGCAAAATGCCAAGAGCCGCCCTTGGTGATCACTAGACTCCAGGAGCTGGGGGTTTAAGAAAAAACTCCGAATATCACAAGACTCTCAGTGAGATTGCGAGAGATGGCAACACTGATTGTGTCTCCTCCGCTCCCTCATTTCCATTTTCTTGTTGGATCTCTCTCCCCACAACCTACGGTTACTCTCAGGAGTCTCTCTCCTTCCATTGCCCACCCCAAGTCTCTCTCTCTCTCTCTCTCTCTCTCTCTCACACACACACACACACACACACACACAGTACTCCTGCTCCCTCCTACCCCTCCCCTTTTTCTGTCCTGTCTCTTTCCATGGGTAAGAATCACCTCTGCATCCAGAGCACCTCTTAAATCCTCTTTTAAGGGTTTAAATGGAATTTAATTGGTGACCCCTTGAGCAGGTTCTTGCAGAGGGGAGAATTTCACCGCAGCTTAGCAGCAATGTCAGCAAAATTGAATATAATCTCCCTTTTTCAAGTGTTCTGCAATACCACTGACATGCTGCTGTTAGGGCCTGATCCAGAGCCCATTGAAGTCTAGGGAAAGACTCCTATTGATTTCAGTAGGTTTTGGATCGGGCCTCCTCGTGCATGCAAGGAAGAGAAGGAAACAGAAGAGAAGGATGATGCAGGGTTACACATTTCATACATTTTCTGTCATTGAGCTCTCCCTGGATCACTCTTTACTTATATGATTCACATGAATCAAAAGCCCAGACTGTCTCTCAGGGGTCTGGGAATCTCTAACCCAGTACTCCCAACACCGAGATGTTTTTCTAAAATGTTGATCCCTGTGTTCTGAGACCTGAAGTCACTCAAGATGGAGAGATGTAACAGCTTCTTTCAGAAATCTTTAAACAGAATTTTAAAGAGAGAAAACATTCATCCTCCCAAAATGACGATATCCAGATCGCCAGCACATTGTGACATGGCCCGACGTTTGTGCTGATGTCTCATTTCCAGGAGACTGGTGTAGAAGGGATTTTTCATTAATCACAAAGCCAATATGGGCCGGCTCCTGTTCCTATTGAAGTCAATGGGAATATTGTAATACCTCCGAGGCCCAGTGAAGTCAGTGGAAAGATTCCCACTGACTTCTGTGTGATTTGTATCTGTCCTTGGTTGGGAACAGGCCCTTAAAAGTGCATTTTCTGCCAGTACATACAGGTAGATCAGAGTAGATTAGCCTGGCATAAACTATCCCTGACCTCCAAAATGATCAACTCAAGGTAAGGAAGGAGCACAGTGGTGACTGTCAGCCTGTCAACAGTCCAAGCGTTGACAACACTGTTGTGCTGATTGCAGGACATGGTAAAACTGTAAAATGTTGTGGGGCCCTGTGATATGGTCTTATTTGGTGATATCATGTAGTACTGAGGTGGCGACAATATATGCCTCATGAAGCGGTGATGTATTGCACAATGTCATAATGCAAACAGCTAGTCATGACAGGAAGGTTTTGTCTCAGAGAAGAGGGCTTAAAAAGTTCTCTCTCCTAGTTGCAACTGGGAAAAGAAAAAGATATATATAAAAAAAGCTTAGATGCCTAAAGTAGTCTTTTGTTTGAGGTCACACAACTACCTTTCCCCATTGCCAAGATGCCAGAAGGAGCCTCGAGGAAGTCTAGAGAAAACTGGGCTGTGGAAATAGAAAAACCTGATGATAATCATAACCTAGAATCATTTAGGAGCCTTAACTTCAACATTCAGAAGCTTTGTGACTGCCAGTAAGTGATGCTTGAAAAATGTGGCGCCAGGGATCTTAGTAACTTTTGTAGCCTTGGAAAATGCATCTGCTTTGGGAATCAAGCCCAGGACAGTTATTATCCGCTGTGCGGAATGAAACGTCTGTTGGGAGCTTTTATGAAGGCAATCATTCTTCACAAATACTGGTCTTTTTATCACCTGGCTATAATGACTGTTCTTGGGAATATACCAAGATATTATAGGGATGAAACTGAGACCAAGAAACCCATATAGGTCTGGCCCTTTTGGAGAAAAGTGTTTACAATTTTCTGCCAAGTAGTTGTTACCATTGTCAAGATGGTCACTGCCCACATAATAAAAAAATCGCCAGTGGAATGTGACCTCCTGGAGGTTTCTTTCAGTTGTTGCTTAGCAGGACAGCATCGCTCCCAACTAAAATGTATGCCAAGCGACAATTATAACGCACCATTTGTCATTTCTGTAAGGACAGATATCCAGTGGGTATTCACAAGTGACTCAATGAACTCTCCCAACAAGAATGATATCATTGTGTGTGAAATGGTCCTGCTGCAACCCAATTCCTGATAGATGGCTGTCTGTAAAATGCATCGTTCAAAACACAGCTACCCTGCACTGACAATGGAATTTCAGTGAACAAACACAGCCATCATGTTCCCAGTTTTGCATTTCCCACATGCATTAGCAAGCCGTGCCCATCTGATAATTTAGAATGAAACTACATTGAAATCCATATCACTTGTGGGAATGGGAAGTATGTTACAGTGCACGTAGATTAACTTTCAGTTTAGGTCAGAGTCAAGATTTATTGTCTCTCCAGATACATATTGAGCGAGGTGAAGCCTCGGTCGATTAAGTTTGTCTCAGTCAATAAATCTAGGTGTTGACTCCAGCAGAATTCAGTGTCTGTTTATTATTCTGTGACCAGCATTCATTGACACTATTCTCCTAGAAGTGGGGTGTTTGGCTGAGTTGACACCATTTAAAACTACAAAGAATATGTCAAGCTGTGTCATGAATTTTAGAAACTTTTGTGCCACATTGGAGTGGTGGAAGAAGGTTGGTTTGGGGCTCAGGAGCCATGAGTTCGGTTCTCAACCCAGCCAGAAGCTTCCCGTGACCTTGGACAAGTCATGAGGCCTGTGCTGTGCAGGTCAGTTTAGATTATCATAATGGTTCCTTCTGGATTTAAAATCTATGCTTCTCTGAATCTACCCTGTACTTTCATTCCCCAGCTGTCAGATGGAGGTCATACATCCCTACAGCGCAGAGGTGTTGGGAGGGTAAAGTCACTTCAGGATTTTGAGGCACTCAGATTCTGGTGATGGGGGACATAAAAGGACCTAGAGAGATTGTAAAACTTCATCTGAAATTGTTCGAAAGCTTTCTGAAAACTGCAGATTGGTATTTGGATCCATGGAGTACGTGGTTTTGGCAAAATGTTGATCATGATTTCAAAAAGGATGTCTTAAAAATGTTAGGACAAATGGGTCCATTTCAGACGTGTAAATAACTAGGACATGCTGAAATGTTCATGAATTTTGTTTTCCTGTTTTATGGACTGTTCTAGGTATGAAACTGTGATGCCTGGTGGGGGGTTTTGTGTGTGTCTATACTCTGTTTAAGTGTCTAAAAACTTTACTAGTGGTCAGTGTTCAGCAGCCATTTTGTCCTCACAATTAGTGCAGCGTATCAGAAGAGACGCCATGCTGTCTCACTGAGCCTTGACTTCCTTGTTGTTTAACGTAATCAAAACGAAACGTTATTTTGACAGAAAGTACCTATGTCCCCATTCACCTCCCTAGTCACAAGATCAGCTCTGTGTAAATTTTAGTGGGTGAAGTATCTTCCTGATGATGGCAGTTTGAACCTAAAGATTAAAGCATATGGGCCAGACCCTGAAAGCTGGTATCAACCAGCACAACTCCTTCGACTTCCATGGGCCTAGGCCAGTTAACACCAGCTGCGGATCTGGCCCAAAGTGAAGGGCAAACTTGATGATAGGAAACTCAGGTGTTCCTGATTATCCAGCAGGAAATGCTCAAGAAGAGGAAACCAGGGAACAGTGGGCAGTTTAAGGGCCAAACGTGGCAAAGAGCATGTGCAAACTGATGTACAGCACTTAATCCACAGTCCAACACTAAAACGCTTTAGAAGAGGGTCTTTAACACAGCATTTTGAGTGAGATTTATTTAACTAAATGCTTCCCTCACAATCTGGACTCCTGGGTTTCCTGATTAACCAGGCATCACTTCTCTGAAACCTCTCTGTTCTGTGACACAGGGTCCCAGACTCAGCTAAAGACGATGGACTTTACTTACCCTGACGTGAGTAGCTGGGGGGTTCTGACAAGTGAGGTGAAGAGAAACAGAGCTACACAACATTGAAGAGGGAATATAAGGTTAATTTTGATGCAGGGTATTTTCCTAAATTGGGTGCAGACTCTTCAGCTCTTGCTTAATAGAATTACCCCGTTCTGTTGCTCAGGGGGTCTGTTTCTGTGCATTAGCTGGGGGTACTGTGGGTTGTTTGCACATTTCATCCAGAGCGTAGTTCTTGCTAGAGTGCACTCAGGTTACTATGGCAACAGAGGGACGATGCTCCTCGGTATTTGCTACATAATACTTCAGAAGGAGGATTTAGAGAGGCAGAACAAAGTGTCGGAGGGAAGCATCAAACCTAACAAGTCCCTGGACTGAAAGAAAGCCAGACTTCTGTTTAGACACCATGGTGTTCATTCGTTTTGGGTCTGGGAACCGTTCCAGGTCTGAGCTAGGCATGTTCGTTATACCTCCTGTGCACTGTTCAAAGAGGCCTCTACATTCAAATGACACCGTTTTCTCACCTGGCTGGAAAGGGAACCCACTGAGTGGAGAACAAGGAGAGAAAGCGGAGAATTTTTCTCATTCAAATAACATCCCTTTGTACCTGGTTTATAAAACATGAAGAAAACAGCATGAATATTGAGCAAGTTGCCAAAATGAACCACAAACTATCCCATGGCGTTTTTATTGAGCTGTGTGAATAGCAGCCTTAGATTTGGTGTTGTTCAGCAAAGCAACAAGTGTTCAAAGGGCTCTTAGTCAAACGATGCTGTTCAAGGTATTTTTCGTAATATTTAAATAATGATTTACTCCCCATCGCTGTCGTTTTCATGCCTCCCCTTTGGAAGCAGACATCTGTTTCTTTTCCTTTTTTTTAAAGCAGCATTTTCAAAAAGGAAGCTACAAAACATGTTTGCTGCCCAACAACAAAGAACAACCCAGCCTCTGACATGGAGCACAGCAAAACCTGGAACTGATGAGTCTCCAAGAAATGATTTAAACTGCTCCCTTGGCAATCCGCTCACCTCTCATGGCAAGGAGGTTAGGAAAGGGCAGGGACATTTAGTAGCATTGTTCTCTGTATTACAGAAGAGCCCTCGTATCAGCATGGGTTGCTAGCACTGTATCCTGCTGCTCTGACACAACCCCAGCAGAAGACGCCGTGTGTGGGGGACTCTTGCTGTCACTACAGTCTTGGCCCTAGTGGGGTGGTGTTGGCACCACTTGCACATAGGGTGAGTTCTCCCTCCTTGGGAATGGAGGCTTGAAGATGCAAAGTAGGGGTTAGAGGAGTGTCGAGGCCCCAGCCTGCCCAAAGAGGAGTGGTGATGAATTGCTCTTGTGTGAGTGGCCACTCTGTTGCCTCCCCAACCAGGGGCAGGGCCATGACACACAGCTGGGGTGCCTCAGGGCCTGGATTGCATAACCTTGCCCTGCAGGATGGAACTGATTGCTAAGAATCCCTGGCATGGTTATTCAGAGACAGGCGTGCGACGGGCTGTGTGGTAGGCGATGTGGCGATAACACCAGCTGTATTTTTTTCCTTCAGACTGTCTCTATAATTGTTACCTTAGACTCTGCTATCTAAAGGAAATGCCAGACTTTACATTATCCCTGTGAAGTGCTCTGACAGGCTGACAAGGAGCTTTTGGGTTTTTTTCTCTCTCTCTTCTCTGTTAACTCTTTCAGTGCAGTGGCATTTCCAGGAGAGAAGCGTATTAGGACCAGACGATGGGGAATATTTGATTTTGACTGACAGAATTTGTGCCTGTCTGGAAGCAAATCTATGGGGCCCCCTTGTCCTAGTGAGGGAACGTGGCTGTGACACACTTATTAGAGCCCACGCAGCTTTGTGTGTTGGTCGTGGCTTCTGTGGAGGGGTTAGGGTTAGGGTTAGCGTTACGGTAGCTGGAATGATGATCTCAGTCCTGAGTTGTTGCTCTTCATCTCTCTTTCTTAGCATTGACTCTGCCCTTCCCATCTAGGTATCAACACACCTCTCTCCGTGGTTTATTTACACCATGAAAACAAGTGATGTTTGACTGTGGCTGAACTGGAGTATAACATGGTTTGGTTCAGCTGCGTGGTGTTGGCTTTGTTCACACTAGATTTTGGGGGGGAATCTCCCATGAGTGCAACTCCACCAGTGCTAACAACAGTGGAGGTGCTAGTGTAACCAACGCTCAGCAGGCCACTTGTATTGTGACTATTGTGTCATCTAGAACTGCTCCAAAAGGTCAGATGACAAGGTGGTGAAGGTAGCAGTACCTGTCTCCCCTAGCACTACATCGCCATCACTGGTGGGCCTGCACTCATGGGAGACTGCCAAAAAAACACTAGTGTAGACACAGCCAAAGTAGCCAAGCCAGGGAAAGAAGCTGATAGGCACTTAGGCTTGCCGTGGTCACACTGACTGGGCAAACTGGTTTATAACCCAATTCAGCCACAATATAGTTTAATAGCCATTGCTGAATTCGGTTCGTTTGGTATGTGGAGGAGGAGCATCTCCAGTTCTCCTAGCTGAATCCTCAGGGCTCTGAAGCCTCTTCATTTCACCATTCCTTCTGCATCACTGGCCCACCTGCAGTCAGCGGGGATGACAGGCTCCAGAACGCTTTGAGTGCCGTTCCCAGTTGCCCTGTACGTGAACGCAAGCAACGCTTTCTGCAGTGTGTTAACACCATTGCTGGAAACCTGCCAGTGCGTGGGAAACAAACAGGTTCAGGATGGGTAGGGACAACAGTGGTACTGCAAGCTGGCAGGTGGCACTCGAAAACAGAGACAGTGGAATTGCAGGAATAATGAGCCAGATCCTCAGCTGGTGCAAACTGGTGCCACTCCATTGGCTTCAATAGAGATATGCCAGTTCATAAAAGCTAATGATAACACCTAGCTCTTATACACTGCCTTTTATCAGTAGACCATAGAATCATAGAATATCAGGGTTGGAAGGGAACTCAGGAGGCCATCTAGTCCAACCCCCTGCTCAAAGCAGGATCAATCCCCAACTAAATCATCCCAGCCAGGGCTTCGTCAAGCATGACCTTAAAAACCTCTAAGGAAGGAGATTCCACCACCTCCCTAGGTAACCCATGCCAGTGCTTCACCATCCTCCTAGTGAAAGAGTTTTTCCTAATATCCAACCTAAACCTCCCTCACTGCAACTTGGGACCATTACTCCATTTTATGTCATCTGCTGCCACTGAGAATAGTCTAGATCCATCCTCTTTGGAACCTCCTTTCAGGTAGCTGAAAGCAGCTATCAAATCTCTCATTCTTCTCTCTGCAGACTAACAATCCCAGTTCATAGATTCATAGATTCCAGGATGGAAGGGACCTCAAGAGGTCCATCGAGTCCAGTCCCTGCCCTCAAATGTCAGACAAATAATTGTCTAGACCATCTGATAGACATTATCAACTACTTCTTAAACGATCTCCAGAGATGGAGATTACAACCTAGGCAATTTATTGGGGTTACATGAACGTTAGGAACTTTTCCCTAATGTCCAACCCTAAACCTCACTTGCTGCAGTTTAAGCCCATTGCTTCTCTGTTCTATACTTAAGGCTAAGGTGAACAAGTTTTCTCGCTCTTCTGATGACACTTTAGATACCTGAAAACTGCTTCATGTGCCCTTCAGTTTCTCTTTTTCAACTAAACAAACCCAGTTCTTTCAGCCTTCCTTCATAGATCATGTTCTCAAGACTTAATCATTCTTGTCGCTCTTACTCTGGACGCCTCTCCAATTTCTCTAACATATTTCTTGAAAACTGGATACAATAAACTCCAGTTGAGGCTAACCACGCAGAGTAGAGTGGAAGAAATGACTTCTTGTGTCTTGCTCAACAACACAGCATGTTTAAACGCATCCCAGGAATCACGTTTGCTTTTTTGCCAATAGCAATCACACTGTTGACTCATTTTAGCTTGTGGTCCACTATAACCCCTAAGATCGCTTTCTGCGGTACTCCTTTCTAGAGAGTCTCTCCATTCTATATGTGTGAAACTGATTTTTCTTCCTAAGTGGACATTTGCAGTTCTTCAGCCTCTCCTCCATAATCAATGTGCTCCAGCCCCTAAGCATTTTTGTTGCCCGCCACTGGACTCTTCTCAATTTTTCCCGATGTCTTTTTGTAAAAGTGTAGGGGCCCAAAATGGACACAGTACTCCAGATGAGGCCTCAACCAATGTCGAATAGAGGAGAATGATCACGTCCCTCGATCTGGTGACAAATTGCCCCCCCTAAAAAAAACTGTTAATACAACCCAAAGTGCCGTTAGTCTCTTGATAACAAGGGCAACACTGTTTGACTCATATCCAGCTTCTCGTCAACTGTAACGCCCTAGGTCTTTTCTGCAGAACTGCTGCTAGCCATTTGCCTCCTGGTCTGTAGCAGTGCATGGGATTCTTCTGTCCTAAGTGCAGGACTCTGCACTTGTCCTTGTTGAACCTCATCAGATTTCTTTTGGCCCAAGCCTCTAATTTGTCTAGGTTCCTCTGTATCCTATCCCTACCCTCCAGCGTATCTACCACTCCTCTCAGTTTAGTGTCATCTGCAAACTTGCTGAGGGTGCATTCCTTGCCATCCTCGAGATCATTAATGAAGATATTGAACAAAACCGACCTCAGGACCGACCCTTGGGGCACTCTTCTTGATACCAACTGCCAATTAGACATGAAGCCATTGAACACTGTCCATTGAGTCTGATGAGCTAGCCAGATTTCTATCCACCTTATAGCCCATTCATCCAGCCCATCCTTCTTTAATTTACCGGCAAGAATACTGTGGGAGACCATATCAAAAGCTTTGCTAAAGTCAAGGAATAACACATACCCTGCTTTCCCTTCATCTACAGAGTCAGTTATCTCCTCATAGAAGGCAATTAGGTTAGTCAGGCGTGACTTGGCCTTGGTGAATCCATGCTGACTGTTTCTGATCACTTTCCTCTCTGCTAAGTGCTTCAGAATTGATTCCTTGAGGACCTGCTCCATGATTTTTCCAGAGAATGAGGTGAGGCTGACTGACCTATAGTTCCCCAGATCATCCTTCCCTTTTTTAAAGATGGGCACCACATTAGCCTTCGTCCAGTCGTCTGTGACCTCCCCTGATCGCCATGAGTTTTCAAAGATAATGGCCAATGGCTCTGCAATCACATCCGCCAACTCCTTTAGCACCCTTGGATGCAGTGCATCTGGCCCCATGGATTTGTGCTCACCCAACTTTTCTAAATAGTCTCAAACCACTTCTTTCTCCACAGAGGGCTGGTCCCCTCCTCCCCATACTGTGCTGCCCAGTGCAGCATTCTGGGAGCTCACCTTGTTTGTGAAGACAGAGGCAAGAAAAGCATTGAGTACATTAGCTTTTTCCACATCCTCTGTCACTAGGTTGCCTCCCTCATTCAGTAAGGGGCCCACACTTTCCTTGACCTTCTTTTCATTGCTAACATACCTGTAGAAACCCTTCTTGTTACTCTTAACATCTCTTGCTAGCTGCAACTCCAAGCGTGATTTGGCCTTCCTGATTTCGCTTCTGCATGCTGAGCAATATTTTTATACTCCCCTCTGGTCATTTGTCCAATCTTCCACTTCTTGTAATCTTCTTTTTTGTGTTTAAGATCAGCAAGGATTTCACTGTTAAGCCAAGTTGGTCGCCTGCCATATTTACTATTCTTCCTACACATTGGGATGGTTTTTTCCTGCAACCTCAACAATAAGGATTCTTTAAAATACAGCCAGCTCTCCTGGACTCCTTTCCCCTCATGTTATTCTCCCAGGGATCCTGCCATCAGTTCCCTGAGGGAGTCAAAGTCTGCTTTTCTGAAGTCCAGGATCTGTATTCTGCTGCTCTCCTTTCTTCCTTGTGTCAGGATCCTGAACTCAACAATCTCATGGTCACTGCCTCCCAGGTTACCATCCACTTTTGCTTCCCCTACTAATTCTTCCCTATTTGTGAGCAGCAGGTCAAGGAGATCTCTTCCCCTAGTTGGTTCCTCCAGCACTTGCACCAGGAAATTGTCCCCTACACTTTCCAAAAAACTTCCTGGATTGTCTGCACCACTGTATTGCTCTCCCAGCAGATATCGGGGTGATTGAAGTCCCCCATGAGAACCAGGGCTTGTGATCTAGTAACTTCTGTTAGTTGCTGGAAGAAAGCCTCATCCACCTCATCCCTCTGGTCTGGTGGTCTATAGCAGACTCCCACCATGACATCACCCTTGTTGCTCACACTTCTAAACCTAATCCAGAGATTCTCAGGTTTTTCTGCAGTTTCATACTGGAGCTCTGAGCAGTCATACTGCTCTCTTACATACAATGCTTCTCCCCCACGTTTTTTGACTTGCCTGTCCTTCCTAAACAGTTTATATCCATCCATGGCAGTGCTCCAGTCACGTGAGTTATCCCACTAAGTCTCTGTTATTCCAATCACATCATAATTCCTTGACTGTGCCAGGACTTCCAGTTCTCCCTACTTGTTTCCCAGGCTTTTTGCATTTGTGTATAGGCCCTTAAGATAACTCGTCGTTCATTCTGCTTTCTCAGTATGAGGCAGGAGCCCTCCCCTCTTGCGCTCTCCTGCTCATGCTTCCTCCTGGTATCCCACTCCCCCACTTACCTCATGGCTTTGGTCTCCTTCCCCTGGTGAACCTAGTTTAAAGCCCTCCTCACTAGGTTAGCCAGCTTGCTTGCGAAGATGCTTTTCTCTCTCTTTGTTAGGTGGAGACTGTCTCTGCCTAGCAATCCTCCTTCTTGGAACACCATACCATGGTCAAAGAATCCAAAGCCTTCTCTCCAACACCACCTACATAGCCATTCATCGACTTCCACGATTCAAAGGTCTCTACCCAGGCCTTTTCGTTCCACAGGGAGGATGGATGAGAACACCACTTACACCTCAAGCTCCTTTATCCTTCTTCCCACACAATGCTTTACAAAGGAGATCAGTATCATAATTCCCATGCCACAGATGGGGAAATCAAGGCACAAACTGGGGAAGTGATTAACCTATGGTCACCCAAGAGACCAGCTGTAGTGCCGGGAATAGGACGCAGGTCCCCTAAGTCCGAGTCCAATGTTCTATCTGCTAGGCCAGTGGTCACCAACTGGAAGATTGCGATTGACTGGTCGATCGTGGAGCTTCTGCCAGTCGATCACAGTCTCTGGCTGCTAAAAGTCCGGCAGTGCAGCAGGGCTAAGGCAGGCTCTCTACCTGCCCTGGCCCCATGCTGCTCCTGGAAGTGGCCAGCAGCACATCCCTGCGACCCCTGCTCCTGCCTGCAGGTACCACCCCCACAGTTCCCATTGGGCAGGAACGGGGAACTGCAGCCAATGGGAGCTGTGGGGGTGGTGCCTGCAGGGAGGGGCAGCACGCAGAGCCACAAGCACCTCACCCAGGGGCCACGGTGATGTGCTGCTGGTCATTTCTGGGTGCAGTGCTGGGCCAGGGCAGGCAGGGAGCCTGCCTTAGCCCTGCCACGCCACTGCCCAAGGTAAGTGCCAGCCAGCAGGAGCCTGCACCCCTCACCCCCTCCCACACGCCAACGCCCTGCTCCAGCCCTGAACCCCCTCCGGGACCCAGCACCCTATACCCCCTCCTGCACCCTTAACACCCTCCTGCACCCTAACCCCCTACCCCAGCCCAGAACCCCCTCCTGCACCCAAACTCCCTGTCAGAGCTTGCACTCCACACTCCGTCCTGCATCCCTTCCCACACCCCAACCTCCTGCCGCAGCCCAGTGAAAGTGAGTGAGGGTTGGGAAGTGTGAGCGATGGAGGTAGGGAGGATGGAGGGAGTGGGGCGAGGCCTCAGGGAGGGGGAAGGGCTGAAGGGAAAGGGTCGAGTAGATCCTGGATTGCACTTAAATTCAAAAAGTGATCTTGTGCTTAAAACGGTTGGAGACCACAGTGCTAGGCCATACTGCTGAGGCTCTGGCCCACTATATTTAAGTGGTGCAATCTAGGTACAGCACAAAAAACTCTGAGTAGAGCCGTCTGCTCTCTTTGCTATATACCAATGATGCCACTGGTGGTGAGAGAGATGTGAGTTGTCTCTCACAGTCCATTGGAAAGCTGTTTGGAGTTGTACCCGAGCTATTGGTTTTAATGGTAGAATTGTGAATGGGTGTTCTTGCTGTGTTTTGTTATCTCTGTGAAGCTGAGAGGTAGCCTGGGGAAATATGAATTGGAAAGAAAATATCCCCAGCTGGGTGATATATGCACCATCTTTTCAAGACTGCAGGGGTGTTTTGAGAAGGAGCAACAAGGTAAGAGGTAAAGGAAAATAATAGGTAGAGTTGGTTGGAACCCAGAATTCTTGTTCTGTAGGAAGTTCTGATATTTTAATTTTTTCCCCATTCTGAATCTAAATGAAAATTCAAAATTTCTTGCAGAATGAAAATTCCAAAATTGTTTCAGAAATATCAAAATGACATTTGGTTTTGACTTGATCAACTTGACTTTACTTTTACACTATAATATAATTTATGATATAAAAGTTGAAATATTTTGACTGTTCGATGAAATATAATGTGACATAAAAGGCAAAAAGATAACGTTGAAATGCAACGTTTTGATAGTCAAAATGAAATAGCTTTATTTAGACTAATCGTTTCGATAATTTTCTGTTGAAAATTTTGACAAAGTCAATACATTTCCATAGCTCTAATGATAACGAAACAAATGCAAAGTAAAGATATTAGCCTGGTAAGCTACCAGTGCTAGATATGTCTTGGTACTAGGAGAGAAATGAATACACCACAGTTATATTTGGAAGTGGCATAACCACTACTCCTCCAGTCATTGCTACTATTGGAGGTGTTGGGACCATACAGTTGCTCCTTCTGTCCAGTGTGTATATGAAATATATCTGTGTCCACTGCCCCAAAATTGCTGCTGCTACTATTGTCCATTAATTAATAATTCTGCTGTGTTTGCATTGTTATACAGCTCCCAAGAATGAAAGTTCACTTGTTGCATGCTGTCTGTTACCACCAATGCAACAGTCAGAGGTTTTACAGTCACAGATGTCATCATATGGCCCCTGATACCTCCAGCCATCAGAGGTGGTGGGAAGAAATATTATGGAATGGTTATTCAGTCTTACATGTAAACTATGTTCTGCTGTCTGGGAACTTTCTCCTGGGTAATCTGAGACTGTTACAACAGTTGTTTGGATGCAAATCCAAAATTAGCAAATAAACAGAAAAAATAATATATCAACTTCTGGCCTCCTGATCTATCTTGAAACATGTCACAGATACCTTGTAGCTTTTGCTGCTAATGTTTAATAGCAATCTGAGGTGACTTCCAAATGAGCAGACCTCTAGGCAGACTCTCTTCCTGACTCATTGACATGCCTGACAGTGTTCGTTAGACACAGGTCCCAGAAGCCAAAACACAACAAACAAGTCTGTATGGACCTTTTGGGGTCAGAAAGTGCCCCTTGTGACTTTCTGAGTAAAATCGGTGGATGACATGATGGCATGCTTCTGGCTCTGTCCTTTGGGGCTGGAGAAGAAAACAGTAGCTAGATGGTGTAACTTACTCTGTAGCTGACAGTTGAACCAGAATCAGTGCAAATCATGAACACACTCTTCTCATCTGGAAGACTTTTAGCAGCTTAGAGCATGGTGCGAACAGCCTGGATGGCAGAGTGGCCAAGAGACCCCAGCACTCGTAGCAAGAGTGAGGAAGATGTGGAACATATATTGATGTTATCTCTGGGATGGGATGTGAACCTACATCCAGCTCATGGAATTGGGGTGAGGAAGAGTGTTTTAGAACAAGGCTATCCCATCAGTAGGGCTTCTGTGCATGAGGGTGTATTACTTGCAATCCAAATAACCCCGGCTGAGGTTCTCAACTTTTTCCGTACTACAGTTCCATAATACAAAGGAAGAAAGCTTTGGGACTTGCCTCCTGCCTTACCATAAAGGATCAAGGGTCATCGAGCCGCCCACCCCACAAAACCTGTTTGCAAGCCCCAAGCTGAGAATCCCTGCAGTAAAGTGAAGCGGGGGTGAGGCGAGTGTGTGCTGCAGAATGATGACGATGAACTGGCATCTGGGGAGGAGACTAGGTGTACACCCAGCATGCACTGGGAAGCACTGAGCAGCTAGTGGTGAGGAACAAGGCTTCGTGGCCCCAGGTCAGCTCTTTCTAGTGCTCAAGTATGTCTTGGGATAACAAACCTGGCTGCTGCACCTGCCATTTGCACTTGTGGCCCTGTTCCCAGGATAGCATTTAAGGCCCCTTGCCCTGTCCACACCTTGTTTCCTACCCCCGATTTCTCTCTGTCCATCCCAGCAGGCCACCCTCCTCTCTGCTAACTGGTGCACATGGGGACAGAAGTTGTGTGGCATGATGCACGTCTCAAAGCCATGTGTTCATTGCTAGCGCTTTGCCTTGCCACCCTGCCTTCATCAGCACCTGGCAGCCCACGGGATCAAGCCCTGGGAGGGGACAGTGTATGATTTTAAACCTTGACAGCTTGGGTCCCCAGGATCTGAACATGCATGGGGAAGAGCAAGAGGGTGATACAGCAGTTTGGGTCAACCGTTGCTGGTTGGCTGGAGGTTTGAATGCAGATACTTTCTGGAGCTCGGCAAGCTGTCCTGCTGCTTTTGCCATTTAATATCAGTCCTGGCTGAAAACGGTAAGTGGTAGTGTGGCCATACTGTAAATAGACTAAACAATAGGACCGAGCAGCCCAGTCCTTTATTCCCCACCAAGAGAATTACCTTCTACTGGAATCCTCCACTTTCCCAACCACATCACATTGTCACATGCTTCAGCATGAAATAAAAGGCATCATTCCTCCCTCAGCCCTAGAGGAGAAGGCGAACTTTCTGGAGGTTCAGAAGATGCACTGTTGGGCTACCAATTACCAATGTTGAGATGAAAGGACTGTGATCCTGAAACAAGGACCCGAAGGAGAGGAAAAGGATGGAAGACTAGGGGAGGACAGCTCAAAGGACGTATCCTCCACAAAAGAACAACAAGGAAGGCAGGACAAAATGTCCAAACTGTGATGCTGATAGTTAAGTTCCTATAGCCACATTAAGGGAGGAGTTTCAGAAGTGCTCATTGTTGATCTAACTCTGCTCCCCAGGGAAGTTTATCATTACATTCAGTGGGAACAATTTGTAACACTTACTAGTCAAAAAGGTCACTTCTGAGCCCTTTTGAAAATTTCACACCAAGATACCTCAGTCAGGGTGCCAAGAGACTATTCATGGCTCTAACACTGACTCACAGGGTGACCTTGGTCAAGTCACAGCACGTCAGCTGTGCCTCAGTTTCCCCATCTATAAAATGGGCATAAGGATACTGACCTTCCTTTAGCAAGTACTTTGAGATCTTTGGATGAAAGTGCTATGTGAGAACAAAATATTACATATTTATTTATTATTATTCATGATTTATTACATAAAATAGCCTGGTTTTCAAAAGTATTTGGCACCTATAGCTCTCATTGGCTTCAATGGAATTTGTCTGTGCTTAGCACTTCTAAAAATGAGGCCATTGATATTTAGGTGACTAAATATGGATATAGGTGCCTAACTCTATGTACGTAGGTTTGAAAATGTGGCATGAGCTTTTGTGACCCAGGATCTGCAGCTCAGGGGAGAGAGTGGAGAAGGTGTCTTTTGAAGTCACCTTTGCACCCTCCCAATCCTGGGCTACTTCAGAAGCTGGGAAGGCTCTGGGCATAACACAGACATCCCTAGGAGCCTAAATCACTGCAGCCTCCCTGGCACTGCCCTGTGGACCACAACACTGTCCACAATCTCCAGTTGCTATGTGCCATGGCCCTGCCCTGACAAAACTCTCCCATCCCCCCACTCCCTATGCCAGGAGATCGGTGGAAGACAGTGTATGGTTGTCTCTGCAGAGTCCTCCCTTGGCTGGAGCATGGGCTTTGATGCCATTCCAGCCCTTTTATGTGACTTTACAGGGCTGGGGTAATGTTGAGGATCTCACTGTTGGGTCCTGGTTCCCATAATTTAGCTAGAGTCTATATCCTGTTTTGGACAGTTTGGGCTCTGGAAATAGGCAATTAACAGTGAGTTTCTCTGTGTAGCGGATAATAGTCAAAACATCTTGAAAATGATTCGTAATGAGAGGTTTGAGAGCCGCCGTTGCTCCACACACACACAGACAGTGAATACTGTCATTAAGAACTCTTTGAATGACAGTTTCAGCAGTTCATTATCCTGGATCACTGCTACTGGTGGAAAAAAATAGGTATGGGATTTTTTAATAATACTCTTTCAAAAGTCATTTTCATGGTAAAGCGGAACAAAATAAGGGCAAGATCTACCTCCCCTCGTGCGAGGACTGAGCGTGTGACTCACATAAAGCAGAAACCCACTCACAGATAAAGGAGCCTAATGTGTCATGACACAGGAACTAGCGCTGCAGACCAGACATAGGCCCCATTCTCGGCCTTGACACCACTAGTTTTGTGGAAAGCTGCCGGAAGGTTTCTCTGCGAGCAGCAGTTCTCTGATGCTGGAGATCTGACACAGCTGGTCTCTCAGTACAGGGGTTGTGTTGACTGTGGGGTAAGGGGTGTGCCAGGGATCAGAGCGGATGAGGAAGAACACATGGCATCTGATGCATTCCCCAGTGGGGATCACTGCAATAGGTGCAATTTAAAGCAGCCCCTCAAATGCTTTGAATCTCCCTGAGGCCATTTTGGTCGCCAGTCAGGGTAGGGTCAGGGGAGCGGAAAGGTGGTGTAGAGTCACCGTACCCCTTCTCTCACCTCAGCTGCACTGACTGTAACTTTGGCCCGGCTCAGGTTCTAACCTATAAAAGCCAGCAGTTGGGATCAATACAATTCCAGCAAAGGTGGGAGTGAGATGCCTACCTACCTTGGGAGATCTGGACTCGCCTGCCAAGTGTTTAAAAGCTGGCCTCCATTTGTGCTAGCAAACTGGTTGCATGGAGTTATCCGAAAACCAGGTTCACAAGTGCAAACAGGTCCGCAGAAGTCCAAGGGATGGTAATTGCCTGCAGAGAATTGTGATGTGAGTGGAATACTACACCCACAATTACCTGTACCTCTGCATTGTGTGGGAGCAGAAAGGAAGGCCTAATTTGGTGCTAAAAGGGTCACAACAGGCCAGGACAATGCCAAATATGTGTGGGTACACTGCAAATATGGAAGGAATCTCCAAGAAAGTTGCGTGAAATCCACTGGCTCCCCCAAAACAAGAATACAATGGTGGACTAAGAATGAGTTGTATCTTTTGTGGGGGACGGGATTCTACTCACACAGCTAGTGTGAGGGGATGTGTAGGACCACACTGCACTTCCCTTCTGCTTTGGGAATGGTTAGGTCTGTTTTCTGGAGAAATTCTTCTATTCAAATGTTTTGCCTTCAAACAATGTGACACATGGTCCCTTCCAGTCCACTAGCTCTGCTGCCTGCCGGGCCACAGACGTGTGTGTGCTGCCTCGTGGAGGTTACGCACTCGCTGTTCTTGTGCTTGTGTGGTAGAAACACGGTGTGTAAGCTGGAGGTGAATATGAAACTGAAATCTGCTCCCTTGCAAAGAAAGCAAAATGTGCCACGCTGGCATCTGCATGCCCCTGCGGCTTTCCCGTCCACACACAGGCTGCTGTTAGCAGGTGATCATTTTTGCTGTAACTGCTGAGCACTGCTCAGGATGCTCTTCCTTTTTCTCCTTCTTAGCTTAGTGCTTTTAAAGGGCTGCGGTTTTGAACCCTATTGTGGCACATTCCCTGCCCTGCTCCGCTCAGGCAGCACAAAGGGAGTGAAGGCTTGTCTGCAAGCCTCTCGGTGGAGATTCTCCAGGCACTGGGAATGCATGTGTCGGGGGCTGGGAAGAGCAATGTGCTCTGGCAATCTCCAGCTAGTGGCTGTTTCTTTACAAGTCATTACCAACTGGTGCAGCTCCCACGGCTGCTCTAACCTGCTCTCAGGACCAGGGGCGAGGCAGCAAACGAAGATTGTAACTGGCCCTGTGTCAGCCCCCCTCTCCACTCAGCATAAAGTAGGTATGCAGAGAATCTGGTCCTGTTTATCTAATCCAAGGTAGCCTACTCCACCTATAACCCATAGCTTCCCTCTCTCTCCCCCTGCCTGCCTGCCTCAGACCATCCTCCCAACTTCTCTTCATCATTGCCTAGGTCACGCTGGGACTGCAGTTGCACAATATGATGGGATACAGTCTCTCTTCTCATGGGCAATGACCCCCATTAATTACTTTTGTGACATTTTGAGATGCACCTGAGAAGTAAGGAAGGGGTTAATGCAGGCACTAGGAATTGAGAGGTTCCCAGGTGTGCTGCTTATAGCTTCTTTAAAGGCTGGCAGGAGAAGAGACAAATGGGCTTGGGATGATTTTTAAAGGCACCAAGGGCCAGATTTTTCAAGGTATGTAGGTGCCGAACTCCCATTGAAATCAATGAGAGTTAGGCTCCTAAATACCTTGAAAAATCTGGCCCTCAATTCCTATAGAAAGTCTGCTTTGTGCCTTCAAAACTCTCCCCTTAGTGCATCTGAAAATAGGGCCTCTTTAATTTAGGGCCTCTTTAATTAGTCTTTAAGTTCCTAGTTTTGGGCACCCAGCTTTGAAAATATCAGCCCCAACCCAACAGACCTTGACTTCAAAGGAAGTGTAGTTGAGGAAGGATTGACGAAAGCCTGAGTGTGGACCTCCAGATTTGGTCCATTATAGCAGAATGGTGTCTGACCATCAGAGAAGTGAAGTTCTGGAACAGCCTTCCAAGGGGAGCAGCGGGGGGAAAAAACCTAACTGGCTTCAAGTCTGAGCTTGCTTTTATGGAGGGCATGGTATGATGAGACTGCCTACCATGGCATGTAGCCGGTCTGTGACTGCTAGCAGCAGCTATCTCCAACGGCCGGCGATAGGCCACTAGACGGCGAGAGCTCTGAGTTACTACAGAGAATTCTTTCCCAGGTATCTGTCTGGTGAGTCTTGTCCACATGCTCAGGGTCTAACTGATCACCGTATTTGGGGTCAGGAAGGTGTTTTCCCTTGGGTCAGATTGGCAGAGACCCTGGGGGTTTTCACTTTCCTCTGCAGCATGGGGCATGGGTCACTCACAGGTTTAAATGAGTGTAAATGTGGATTCTCTGTAACTTGAAGTCTCTAAATCATAATTTGAGGACTTCAGTAGCTCAGCCAGAGGTTAGGGGTCTATTTCAGGAGTGGGTAGGCAAGATTCTGTGGCCTGCATTGTGCAGGAGGTGAGACTAGATGGTCATGACGGTCCCTTCTGGCCTTAAAGTCTATGATGTTAGTGCTGAGATTACCTGGGAAAGGTAACCAATGAGACTAGGGCTAGAATATTGTTGTCTTATATAGCTGTCCAGCAGCATGTTTTCAGTTTGGTAGCAGATGTGGTAGCAAAGTGAGTGTGACAAATCAAAAAGCACATTCCATGTTAAGTTTAAAAAAAAAAGGAAAGGAAAAAAGAACAAGAACAAGCAAAACCACCGAATTCTGGATTGTGAATCCAGGATATTTTAAAAACGTGTCATGGACCGTGTATAACAATTTGTCATGCCCCTTTGATTGATTGGCACAGCCCGCTGGCAGAGTGCGAGGTACTCACCAAATACAGCCCCTTGATTCATTATTCACTGGCACATCCCAGTTGGCTTGCATGGGACTCTGGCAGAGCCCGGAAATGTCACAACATCTGCTTCACGATTAGTCATGCTTGCTGTGCCTGGTACGCGTGGGGCACTGGCAGTGTCCAGCATTTCATACCCTGTCACAGAATGTGTTTCGGGATTTGTCATGCATGCTGTCACTGGTTGACGCTTTAGCATAGTGGAGGGGCCCAGAGGTTTGCTCAGATCACGGGATGTGTTTTCCTGATTGGTTATGCATGTTCTGATTGGCTGGTGCTGCACAACCAGCAGGGTCCCGCAACCTTTTCAACACTTGCAGATGTGTTTTTGTAACTCCCTAATGGGCAGTCCAATGGGTCTGTGCAATAAACTGGTAGAGTCCCGGATGTTGCATAACGCGGCCGTGATGACTGTCATCCACTTTGATTGCTCTGCACAGCGTGCTGGCAGAGTCCTGGATTTTGTACAGTGTCACAGACTGTACATAACCGCTTGACATATGGCACCTGGGAAGAGGCCAGATATTTTGTTCAGGTCACAGAATGTGTTTTCATGATTAATTATGCAAAACCTCCCTGGTTAGAAAGAAGGCACCGCTGGCAGAGTGCCACATGTTGCTTTACATACTGTAGAAAGGGAGAGACTTTGGCTCACAACTCTTCTTGTATGACGACATTTCTGGTGACATTGAGAGGAAAAGCAATCTATTGATTATGCTAACAAATCCCTAGGCAAAACTCTAGCTTAGTCTCCACCACAAAGTTCTGTTGGCATAGTCGCCTAGGAGTGTGAAGAAACCACACCCACTAACTGACATAGCTAGGCTGGCAACATCGCCTCTGTAGTTGCAACTTTTAGCTAGTGTCGTTTGAGCAGGTGGTTTTTAAGTATGCCAACACAGTTCTTCCTCCTGTCAGCTCACACTGCGTCTCTACCAGAGGGCTCTGGCAATGCAGCTATACAAGCAAAGGATTTGCAGATGAGCCTTCCCATAGACTTCAGTGAGACATTTGCCTGTGACGATGGAGGAATAATAGCTCTTATATAAAGCTTTTCATCTGCAGATCGCAAAGCGTTTTGCACAGGAAAGTAAATATCTCATTCTCCATTATACTGCCATCAGGATGTGTCCCAATGGTAGTAAACATGATTTAGAAGAACATATGCATCATGACTCATCCAGTTCCTATCCACTCTTTTATTGAATTTCATTAATTAATATATTTGTTTCCATGTATTTTTTATTTGTGGGTGTGTTTTCTTCTTCTAAGAAAACATAAACAGGGATTTTCCTTTTAAAAACTTTTAATAACTCTTATTATTCTCTTAAGCCTCCATATTGACTTCAGTGGACTTTGGCTCAAGGCCTAAAAGCCATCTCCTCCATTAAGGAAAGCAAGTGGTCAAGCCTTGTTTCTCAGAAACAGAGCTGGTAAGGAAAACTGTTTTGTTGGGGGTTTTTTGGCTGAAAAATGCCAACTTGTTGAAACTGAAACTGTTTGCAAAGCAGCTTTGGTTTTGATGAATATCCGAATTCAAAAACACCTTTGGGGGGGGGGGGGAAGTTTTGAAATTTGTTCAAACGTTCGGTTTTGACATTTTCCTAAATGAGCAGCTTTGGGTTTTCGAGTTGAAATGACTTTTTTTTTTTTTTTTGAAATTTGAGTAAATCTGTAGACCAAAAATAAAATATAATAATAATAGTAATTAATTAATAATAAACCCTGAAAAGAAAAACTGGAAATGAAATGCTTTGATGGAGTGGAACCACATTTTTTTTTTATTTGTCACTTCATGAAAATTTTCAGAATTTCAACTTTCCATCCTGATTTGGGCAGGATTTTTTTTTTTTTTCACAATTTATGAGATTTTTGTGAGATGGGAAATTGCATTTTCCTGCCCAGCCCTAGTCAAAAAGCCCTGGGGAACAGAGTGCCGGTGGTGTTGGAAACACCGTCTATCCACTGGGGACAATGAGCCCGTTTGAGGCGGTTCAGTTCTTGTGATGTACGTAACTAGATTTTGGTGGCCATTGTTTCCATGTGTCCTCTTCTACATTGGTGCCTTCAGTAACATTTTCTTACTCACTGAAAGCACAGACAAGAATTTCTTGCTGACTTCCAGCCAGATGAGTCTTGTTCACTCTCGGTGTGAGCGGGGAGGAAGTAGGAGGAGACTAACCTTTGGACTCCCTCCTTCTCCCCAGGAATCGAGTAGCCCTTGTACTCCCCACCTCGCTGCCCTGGAAGCTTGACTTTTGTGCCTTCACCCTCATCCCTCTGCTCCCCAGCAGCCTGTCTTGTGTGTGCCCTCAGGGCTGGTGCAAGGAAGTTTCGCGCCCTAGATGAAACTTCCACTTTGCACCCCCCCATTCCTGCAGCAGCTCCCCGCCACCCTCAGGAGGCGCCTCCCCCCCCTGCAGCAGCTCCCACCCTCTGCCCTGAGGCGTGCCCCCTCCCCCTTGGCAGCTTTCCACCCCCTGGCCCGGGGAGCCGTGTGGTACCTCCCCACCCCAGCTCACCTCTGCTCCGTGTCCTCCCCAAGCATGCTGTCCCCGCTCTAATTCTCCTCCCAGGCTTGCGGTGCCAAACAGCTGATTGGCGCCGCAAGCCTGGGAGGCGGGAGAAGCAAAGCAATGACTGTGCGGTGGAACCCCCGGGCTGCCGGCAGTGCGCTGACCCAAAGGAACCCCTGGGCTGCCGGTGGCAGCTCATACTCCCTCTCCCTCTCTGCACAGCGGCCACTGAAATGCTTTAAAAAAATTTGGGGGGACACCGCTTTTTGGTGCCCTCAAATCTTGGCGCCCTAGGCAACCGCCTAGTTAGTCTAAATGGTAGCACCGACCCTGTGCCCTTCCCCACCCGGGGGCTCCTGCAAACATTGTGTCTCCTGCAGGGCTGCCTGAGGCAGAACTTCTCTTGGGACTCTGAGGTGGGGCACACAAACCCCATACTGGAGGCTGTGGGGTTAATGAGCAGCTCTGTCTCCAGGTGGTTCTGTCCAGCGCTGTCTGCGCATGCTGGAGGGGGAGCTGACAAAGGGAAGCAGAAGCAGCTCAGAGGCAGGCAGCCAGTGGAAGGGAGCAGATCTGTGTGCTTGGGAAGGAGGCGCGGTTGTTGCCTGAGACCTGGCAACACTGAAGTAAGCCTGTGAAGGAGGTGGCTTTGGAAGGTCAGAAACTTTGTTTCATGTTCCGTGCTCTAATTTGCCCTGTGAGTAAATGGGGACTCTGCTGGGAAGTGATCCCGGAAGGCAGCCGCTTAGTGCCCCTAGGTGCAGGACTTAGTTGCCCACCGTTGGGCCCTGGCTTGGCACCCATTGGAGAGGGTGGACCCAGGCTCCCCTACCAAACCTGAATGAGGGGACAATGATAGGAGCCAATTCCCTCAGCAGGGAACCCAGCTGGGAAAGGCCCTGAACACGCAAGGGTCCAGGCCCCAAGTCCCTGACCTAAGGAGGAAGCCTGTGCAGGCAGCTGAAGACGTTCCCATTGGTGGACTTTGTGTGTGTGTGTGTGTGTGTACCCCAAAAGGGGTGGACTGGAATGTTTGACATGGCCTGAAGGCTGAGTCACAAACAAAGGATGGGTCACCACAGGGTGGAACTATAGTGAGGGAAGCCCAGGAGGAAGGCTACCTGCTGCACTCCTGCCTGGCCCCTAGGCAGCACATGCAGTGAGTGTTCCCCTTCACGGGCTCCCACTAGGATGGTGTCCGTCTACACTCACTCCAATGCTGGATTGTGGTGCCTCCAGCACCCTCCGTCTGCTTCCCAATATGCCTGTAGGCAAACCTGTCTGCGAGTGGTCAGTATACTGCTCCTGCACAGTGGGCCAGATCCTCCCTCAGCCTGCGGAAATCGGCTTAGCGCCACTGAAATCAGCCAATTTACACCAGCTGAAGATCTGCTCCAAAGTATCTTATTCTAGTTAGGGGTCCATTTTATTCCTTTTTGGGGTTTTGGTTAGTATAGTTTGGTGCTGGCTAGCACATCGCTACCGCTGTGTAGAGAGCTTCTGATTCACAGCTGTCAAATGGGCCCTTCTCACTGGCACTTAATTCAGTTGAAAGGGCTCGAACAGTTCAGTCTAAACAGCCGAGGGCTATTCTCGACTAACTACACTTTAAAGAAGCTTAAAATGGAAGCTAAAAAACCCTGCTGTCCTTTTGCACAGAACTTTCCTTTCACAGATGTCGCTGTTAGTCTTTTTCTTCTGAGCAGCCTGTAGATCTTTTCAAGGATCAAACTCTGTTGCCGGCAACCTCTCCCAGCAGATCAGTCAACCAGACTTGTGCAGGGCTCACGTTTAGAAACAAGCGAACAATTCACAGTGAATAATTTATCAAATGAATTTAGCATCTTTTCCTGCTCACAGAATATCCATGACCAGATTGCAATTCCCTCAGATGTAGTCTGCATTGGAAATTAAGGCTCAGTCCACATTAGACAAAGTGGTTGTGCTGATGGAGCAGTGATGGTGCAGCGAAAACTCCTCACATAGATGTGCCCACATCAATACCCGGCAGGGTTTACTCTGCGTGGTTTATTCCACAAAGTTACTGGATTAAGCTGCATCAGTATAAACCCCATTTTTAACACCAGTCCAGCACATCAGCATTAGGGGTTTGCACTGGTGAAAGTATGTCAATGCACTGGTTCCAATATTTCTGATTAGGAAAGGCCCCAACTGTCACATATTTTAAACTCTGTAGATTGACCTTGAATGGATTTTGAGCTGAATTGGCTAGTTGCGATTGGCCAGGTCTGATGCGTGGTATTGTTACTGTTTCCTGATTAACTGCGTGCACAAGCACTCCTGGGTGTGAATGCCAATTATTGTACAAAACAACAAAGACAAAAATAAAGGAGAAGTAAATTAAACAAAGATAAAATATAAATGTTTAGGTTTAACAATTTTGGCACTGATTCAGCAAAGCACCTACCTAGATGCTATGACGAATTGGGAAGAGGGTCCTCAATTTCCACTTGCACTAATTAGAATTTACTGACCTTGAAGGGAATACAGAGTATTTAAGAATCAGGAAGGCAAGGTAAGTATTTTGAAATAATTAACCCATTACTTGCCACGTTCCATGTTGTTAGAGACTCACACCTAGTAGGATATTGGACACTGAGGGCCACATTTTAAAAAATATTCAGCTGCCAAGCTCACATTGGGAATTAGTCTATTGTAGATCTGGAGGGCTTGACCCAACCTGGGACAGTTTTCATATTCACTGATACACTAAGGCGTGGGAGAAACCTGGCTCTGTGGTATGATGACTGATCTAGCCAAAGCTTGCATGCTCTGAATAAGTGAAGCATATGCCAGCAGATTTGCTGTGTTGCCCTTGTAGATAGTATGTGCGCTTAAGATAATTAATTATTTCAAATTTCCAGTTGTCAGACACGGGTTTTGCTTCGACATCTGCCAGTTTAGATCAGCGATCAGTGAAAACGTGTTGATAACATCAGTTTCGCACTCACTGACATTATCCTCAGCGCTGACACCCAACAAGCTCAGAGCTGGCGTACAGTGAAGGTGTCTCCTCGATGTCTGTTGCATGAAATACCAGTAATGAGCTGGAACCAGCTTGGGTTATACAGTCCCTTAATTGAATGAATATGGGGATTTATTTCTATAGTGGACTGAAGAAGGCCAGAATATATTCTGGTAGGGTGGGGGTGCGGGGAAGTCATTCATTTAGGGTGAAAATAGTACAAAGAGACCCGGGCTTGGAATGTTGTTTTCATTTGCAGGCTGATAAGACTTATAATAAGTGTGGGGGTCATGAAATGATATTTTATATTTAGGAGCCTCTTCACTTCTCTCTCTCTTTTGTTTTTGTTTTTATTTTGTTTCCAGGGCAGAGTTCTAATCAGATTGTGTTTTAGCTGCATTAGGTCATTCTGATTTTAGGAAGGAGGCTGAAGAACTCATTCTAACAGAAGAAATCGTGTCCCGTTGAATCATTTGATGCTAGATTTGAAGTGTTGCCAGGAGTCATGATGCATAGTTACAGGGGTTTCCAGTTCAGAAGGGTGAGAACCCTCTATTTCCTTGGACAAGGGGCACTGACGAATGCTAATCCCGAGTTTCTGTCCGATTGCTTGATCCAAGGGTGGTGGTCATTATAACTGGATTTAGAGTACACAAGGTAGAAACTGTAAGGGTTAAAGCAGGCTCAGTGATCATGTTCATTAATTAAATGATCACGGACCCATAATGGAAGCAGGATGTTGCTTTGTCAGGTCAGCCTGCGTTTTGTGAAGCAATGGTGGAATGTTTGCTTTGAAGAGACTGGGCCAGGTACTCAGCTGGTGTTGTCAATGGAGTGACATCACTTTATAGTGGACTGTTCCCAGTCACACAAGCTGAGGATCTGGTCCAATCCCTTGAGTTAATTTAAAAGCAACTGGCTTCCAAAAGTAAGGAGTGTACTTCGTTCCTGAGGTCCAGGGTTTGGGGAGACGTTAAATATAGTGGACCAGATCCTCAGTTGGTGTAAATCAGTGTCACTCCATTGCAGTCATTTATGCTGATTTGTACCAGCTGAAGATCTGGTTTATTAGCAGGGAAAGCTGGAACACAGAGGTGAGGCCTGCATTGGGATCTGATAGGTTAATGGTCATATCAGCCGCCTAAGAGTGGTTCACCTCAGTGAAGCGATCTCTGAGAAACCGCTCAGTTTCCAGCTCTCACAAGCCTGGTTCCCGGAGAGTGCAGCTGTCATGGAAGGAACTAGGGCCAGGCAGGTAACTTGCTTGCAGTCTATGCAGGGTGCTGGTGATTAGTCTGCCCTGATCAATAATGTTAATTTCAAAGCCTAATTGGAAATTCTAGCACCTACCTGCAGTGAACAGGGAGAGAGAATTAATTCACAACTGTGCTGCTCTTTGGCTGGCTGTAGTTTGGGTGCAGACATGGGCAGGCGTGCCGTGGTTTACAGCCTGAATTGTGTTGGTTATCTTTGGAAAGAGCTGGAACTTGGGCCCTACTGTGGCAGGTGTTGCACAGACACATGGTAAGGGATAAGATTACGATTAGCCCGATCTACGGGGAGGGAACTGAGGCACAGAGATTAAATGACTTGGGGAAAGTCACACAGGGAGGCAGTGGCCGAGCGAGAACTGAACTCACATCTCCTGAGCCCCTGTCCAGTGCCTTAACCCCAGATCACCCTTCTTCTCTCTGAAGGGCTGAGTGCTGCAAAAAAACTATCAACATCCTGAACAGGCCTCACAGTCAGGGAAACCCCAGTTTTCTCTTGTTCCTGTCCAGATCAGAGCAGCCCTCACAGGGGTATCCTGTAGGCATGAGGAAAAAATGGATGCTGGCTCGTTTAAGTGTGTTAAAATATTTTATAGGCTACCAAGTGGCAGAGGCAGCTGCAATTGAGTCACTGTTTTCACACTGCTCACTCCACGCCATGCGTTTTATCAGCATTATCTCCACTTCACCCTGAGTATCTGGGGGAATAATCAGAACTTATTCCAGAGTCAGAATACTGAATCTGTTCAATTTCAGCAACATGGCTGCATTCATAACCTTGTCATTATCCAGGAGATGATAACCTAAGGCAGAGTTGTTCATTTCTTAAGTCATTGAGCAATGTCCTGTTTATCATACCGTGCACATCCAAAAATATCACACGCACACCAACCTTTTTCTCCCCTAGAGCCATCTACAGAATTCTCTGCCATTTGGGCAGCATTATTATCATCTCTGTCCCTCGAAACAGATCGCAATTTATACCAGCTCTGTTGCAGGTTGCTTTATGTCCTTTCCACCACATGCTCCAGCGTATGTAGACAGCAGCATCCTTCATGGATTGTGGCTCGCTGTTTTAATGTTTTTAACATGGCACCCAAAAGCTTTAAGGCAGATCTTTGCTGGGTAAGACATTGGCATGTTTTAATGAGCTTTGTAGATTAGATAGATGATGTGGAATTGGGTTTTTTAAAGCGGTCAGCGAGGCTAATTAATCTGTTGTGTGTACAGAGTGGATTGGCTGTTTGGTGCCCCTGCTGGATTAACACTGATAGCACTTTTTGGCTACAGCCAAGATTTGAAATGATGTTAGAGAAGTGTGACTCTGTCCCTGAAATGTGGCTCCCTGTGCAATCTGAAACTGCGTGAGCATCATTGTAAAGTCCACAGGGCTTAGTTTTTAAAAAGCTTGTTTATGAAACAACGTTAGAGGGGATGGGAGCCCATAGCAAGGGTCTGTAAAAATCCATTTTATAACACAGGTAGCCCCTGGATGCACAGAGATGGGCAACAGTGTCAGTACCTGTTTAAACATGGTTTTTTAGCTATGTGCTAACACAATTTCAAATCTCAGTGTTTAATGGGCCTAAGATGGCAACCAATGGTCTTCATTTTCTTTTCCTTTCTCCGTCTCTCTTGTTCCCTTGTGTATCCATCTAGGTGTTTCTTTCTGCAAAGCAGGACAAATTAATACTCTAACTATGTCTGGCTGTGGTATAAAGGGTGGAAAGCGTATGGTGTTATTAGCAGTAGCAGCATGGAGTGGTCAGATTCTCAAAGGCATTTAGGCACCTAAAATGGGAGTTAGGCACGTCTGATTCCCTGTGAAGAAGCTGAGCCATACTGCCTTTCAGTCTCAGCTGAGATCAGGGCCCCCTTGTGCGGCAGCAAAGTGTCGTGTGTGGCTCAGATAGATATTTGTCATGGCCTCTGAGCAAGCAGGAAAACTGTGGATTCCAGGAGAGGGAAAAAAGTGGATGAAGATTGATGCCCAGTCTGCACTTAAATTAGATTGCCCTAGCCACGCCATTCAGGGCTGTGAAAAATGTAGTGCCCGGAGTGCCGTAATTACATACCCCTGGTGTTGATGCAGCTAGGTCAACAGACAAATTCGTCTGTCGACCTGGTTACCACCTCTTGGAGAGATGGATTAACTACATTGATGGGAAAACCCCTTCTACTAATGTAGGAAGCATCTACACTACAGCGGCATAGCTGCAGCATGGTAGGTGTGCTGCTGTAGCAGCTGCGGTGGAGACATACCATTTGATCTGTGTTTGCAGTGGGGCCAGGTTTATGGCAGCACTAGAGACAGAATGGTGGCAGCTTGCACCTTCCACGTTCTGGGTTGCAGGGAGCTGGTTCAGCCTCTGTAACAGGCTTGGCCAACCCCCCTTGCTGGCCCATCCTGCTATGCAATGGGCCCCTGCTCTGGGGTTCCATTGGCCTGATCTATACACAATGTTGCAATCATTTAACGATTGGTGTGGGGTTTTTTTTAATGACTTAGGGCTTGTCTAAACACTGAGGGGTTTTTTTTTGTGCAAGTTAAATTACAACTTTTTAGAAATGGCTATAACTGACTCAATGTAACCCCTCATGTGGGGTCAAAGTGATTTACATTTAAACTGGTTGTTTTCTCATCCAGACAAGCCCCTTGTGTCAGTGCCCACTCTGGCTCCTGTAGAAGGTGTCTGGCACCAGGGGTATTCCCCTGGTTGACCTAACTGCCTTTCTGCAGCCCCTTTGAGCTGGACAGCACAGGGCTGGATTCTCCTGAATGGAGTCACTCCAGATTGATATTGTCGTAACTTGTAGGCGGTTCATTCCATTTTTAGTTCTTCAGCAAATCTGTTGCCGTGTCATTCTGCTCTTGTTGTTTTTATCATTCCAGTTCTCTTTACAACCGGTGAAGCTGTCTGTTCTTGGAGACCCAGGCTGAGTGGCTGAATACATCCTCCCTACCTAAGCACTTCATAGAATCATAGAATCAAAAGTTTGGAAGGGACCTCATGAGGTCATCTAGTCCAACCCCCTGCTAAAGGCAGGACCACTTTCCCTAAATAATCCCAGCCAGGGTGCGGTCTAGCCGGACCTTAAATATCTCTAAAGATGGAGATTCTACCACCTCCCTAGGTAACCCATTCCAATACTTCACCACTCTCCTAGTCAGAAAGTTTTTTCTAATATCCAGCCTCGACTTCCGCAACTGCAACTTCAAACCATTGCTCCTTGTTCTGTCCTCCGTCACCACTGAGAACAGCCTAGCTCCCTCCTCCTTGGAGCATCCCTTCAAGTAGTTGAAGGTTGCTATCAAATCCCCCCTTAGTCTTCTCTTCTGCAGGCTAAATAAGCCCAGTTCCTTCAGTCTCTCTTCATAAGTCATGTGCTCCAGTCCTCTAATCATTTTTGTTGCCCTCCGCTGGACTCTCTCCAATTGTTCCACGTCCTTTTTGTAGTGTGGCGCCCAAAACTGGACACAATATTCCAGATGCGGCCTCACCAGTGCCGAATAGAGGGGAATAATCACATCCCTCGATCTGCTGGCAACACTCCTACTAATACAGCCCAGTATGCTATTAGCCTTTTTGGCTACAAGAGCACACTGTAGGCTCATGTTCAACTTTCCATCTACCGTAACCCCAAGATCCTTTTCTTCAGCACTGCTACTTAGCCAAACAGTCCCCAGCCTGTAGCAGTGCATGGGGTTTTTCTGTCCTAAGTGCAGGACTTTGCACTTGTCCTTGTTGAACTTCATGAGGTTTCTTGTGGCCCACTTCTCCAATTTGTCTAAGTCTCCCTGAATCCTATCCCTGCCCTCCAGCGTGTCCACCACTCCCCCCAACTTGGTGTCATCTGCAAATTTACTTAATGTGCAAGCTATCCCATCATCAAGATCATTAATGAAGACATTGAATAGAACGGGCCCTAAGACAGACCCCTGGGGCACACCACTTGTTACTGGTTGCCAACTAGAGAGTGTGCCATTGATACCTACCCGCTGAGCCCGTTGATTCAACCAATTTTCTATCCACTTCACAGTCCATTCCTCCAACCCATACTTCCTTAGTTTGCTGATGAGAATGCTGTGGGAAACCGTGTCAAAAGCCTTACTAAAGTCAAGGTATACAACATCAACAGCTTTGCCCCCATCCACAAGTCCAGTCATCTCATCGTAGAAAGCAATCAGGTTGGTCAGGCATGATTTACCCTTGGTGAATCCATGCTGACTGCTTCTGATCACCTTGTTTTCCTCTAAGTGTTTCAGGATGGATTCCTTCAGCACCTGCTCCATGATTTTTCCAGGGATTGAGGTGAGACTGATTGGTCTGTAGTTCCCTGGATCTTCCTTTTTCCCTTTCTTAAAGATAGGTACTATATTTGCTTTCTTCCAGTCCTCTGGGACCTCTCCTGTTCGCCATGAATTTTCAAAGATAATGGTCAACGGCTCTGCAATCACATCAGCTAACTCCCTCAGCACCCTCGGATGCAGTTCGTCCGGTCCCATAGACTTGTGCACGTCTAACGTCTTTAAGTAGTCCCTAACCTGACCCTCTATCACAGTGGGCTGCTCTCCTCCTCTCCTCTCTGCGTTCCCCAGTGTAGTAGTCTGGGAGTTGATCCTGCCCGTAAAGACTGAAGTGAAGAAGGAATTGAGTACTTCAGCCTTTTCCATATCTTCCACCACTAGGATACCTGCCTCATTGAGTAAGGGACCTACACCATCCCTAGTCCTCTTCTTGTTGCTTACATACTTGTAAAACCCCTTCCTATTATCCTTCACATCCCTTGCTAGTTTCAACTCAAATTGCCCTTTGGCCTTTCTGATTCTATCCCTGCAGGCCCGAGCAATAATCTTATATGCCTCCCCAGTCATCTGTCCAAGCTTCCATTTTTTGTAAGCTTCCTTCTTTTGCTTCAGCTCACCACTGAGTTCCCTGTTATGCCACGCTGGGCACTTTCTACGCTTGCTGTTCTTTCTGCACATTGGTATGGTATTTTCCTGTGCTCTTAGCATGGTTTCTTTAAAAAACTGCCAGCTCTCCTGGACACCCATCCCCTTCAGTTCAGCTTCCCAGGGAATCCTGCCCATCATTTCTCTAAGGGAGCTGAAATCCGCTTTTCTGAAATCCAGGGTTTGCGTTCTGCTTCTCTCCTTCCTTCCTTTGACCAGGGTTCTGAACTCTACCATGTCATGATCACTGCTGCCCAGGTTGCCGTTCACCCTTACTTCCCCGATCAACTCTTCTCTGTTTGTGAGCAGGAGGTCGAGAGGCGCAAGGCCCCTCGTTGGTTCCCCCAGCATTTGTACCAGGAAGTTGTCCTCAGCGATCTCCAAAAACTTCCTGGATTGCCTGTGCACTGCTGTATTTCTCTCTCAGCAGATATCAGGATAATTGAAATCTCCCATGAGAACCAGGGCCTGTGATCTACAGACTTCTGCTAGTTGTCTGTAAAAAGCCTCATCCACCTCTTCTTTCTGGTCTGGTGGTCTGTAGCAGACACCCACCATAACATCCCCCTTGTGACATTCCCCTCTAAATTTAACCCAAAGACTTTCAACTGGCTCATTTCCAGTTTCGTAGTGGAGCTCTGAGCATTCATACAGCTCTTTTACATACAGCGCTACTCCTTTACTTCTAAATAAAGATCCTGCCATTGCTAAGTGACTTGCCCAAAGTCACATAGACAGCCTGTGGCAGAGCCAGACTTCCTGGGTCCCAGTGTCTTAACCCCAAGATCTTCCCTTCGTTTGGATAAAGGGTGCATAAAATATTCTCCTTCTGATGGAGGTAAAAGGAATCACTGGCTGGCCTTCAGTGGCAGAATGATTCCCTTTACTGCCTAATAATAATGATATAAAACCACAATATTTATTGAGTTCCTCACCCCTTTATGAAGATTCCAAGGTACATTAACATCCAGACTGGTACCATTTGCATTTCAAGAGGGGTTAATAGAATAGTAGACCTTTTCCTCTCCTTCCCCTTTCTCTTTGGACTTTTAATCATTTTCTCCTTGGCTTGTTTACTCAGCTCTTTTTAGCATGTGTTGCTATGCAAAGTTGGAAGGAGCTGTTTGGATAGAGGAGGTGTTTGTATATTTGAAGTTCAGCAAAATCAAGGTTTGACTTGCTAGCATTTCCTTTTCAGGAGGCTCAGCTGTCAAGGGTTGTTTTCTTTAAAAGAATGTTTTCAATGGTTTTTGCTGTCAATCCCTGCTAGGAGATCAGAAATAAAGGCAGGAGAGCCCTTTATGGTATAGAGCAACCTGGACAGGGGGCTTAAAAATAGCTGTGTTATTCTGAAAGCGAGGAGCCTGTTGTACTTCTTTAGAAGAGGTGTCAAATCCAGTGGTTTATTTTTGTGATAATGCCTTGGGTGCCAGCTGAGTGCCCTCAACTGTGTTGCCTCACGATAATACCAACACTCTGTAGCTATCATGCTTTTCCTCTGGCGCTTTCCAGTGATGGGTGAGTTTCATGAAGCACATTTTACAGATGAGGAAACTGAGGCACTGGGCAGTCGGGTGACTTGCTCAACCTCACGCAATGAGTCCGTGGCAGAATCAGGAAGAGTCAAGTTCTCTTTGTCTCTTAGTCCCCTACATGTGCTGCTGCCCTGATGGAATGAAATCCCAGCCAGATGAATGTCTGCTGCCATTAGCCATGGACCAATTTGGCAGAAGCAGTTGCCCTGGAAATGGTGCTTCCTTGGGAGCAGAAAAGCAGGAGAAGGGAAAGAGACTTCAAGCCAGAAGGGGACCATCATGATCATCTAGTCTGATCTCCTTCTCTTGTATAACACAGGCCATAGGTGAAGATATGTGAACCAGTGATTCATGATGCCCGCTTCAGAAGCTGCTAAGATTGCTGATAGGAAACCCCCATAAAGTATTTCTGCAATAATCACCCAACACCAACAATAAAAATCACAGGGTGAAATGTCATGGCAAGGAGCCAGCTTCCACCGAGCCAATTCATCCGCAGTTCTCGTTAATTTGGGCTGACCTTTATTCAAATGTCTACCATAAATGTATTCACAATTCAGACGTTTGACTTTGTTTTGGTCGACACTACTCTAATGTGGCTTTTTTTCTGCATAGCTCTCTCTTTTCTATGGTAATCCAATGTACTGCCAACTCTTCTTTTGCTATGTACACCAGCGAAGAGAACCAGATGCTTCTTATTTTCCTCTGAAATATATCCGAACATTGTTTTTGTTTAGTGTTTCAGAGGGTTTGGCTAAAAGTCAATGTTTCATAAATATGGCCTGCCCTGCGCCCTGTTTCCCAACTTACTAATAGTTTTGGCTGCAGTTCCCATCGTGATTTGAAATCTCTCCTCATCCTCATGTAAATGAGCCCACTGCGAAAGCAGGCCTGTTTAATTCCTCTCATGTGACCAACTTTAGTTTTCATTCCGAATCAGTCATTCCATGTAAAAGGGTAAGAGCAGCAAGACAGAGCTGACTTGACAGCTTCATTCTCAGACACCTCAGCCAGGCTTTGGCCAATGAGGAAAGTTCCTTGAAAGTCATTCATTTTGTGTCGAGTACTGACAATGAAGGGAGAAAGCCATAAAATTACAGCAGGAGCTTGGACTGCTGCAAAATCCTTGTATCCAGCGGTGTTAATAAGCTGTGCAATTAGCCGAATGGCCTTGTGAAAGCTTCTGTAATGTGCTAAGGGCCAATTTATTTTCAAAGCCTAATGCAATGGATAAGGCAAAATGCATGCAAGCCCCTGGATTCTGAGTACTCACGTTAAGTATTGCACTTTTGAGCACCAATTTGCACATTCAGTTACTAGAGTTGCATGCATGGGTGCTAGTTTGCACAATACAGGTTTTGCCCTGGGTTCAGTGGGAGTTGAGGGTGCTCAGCGTGGTGCAGGAGTCAGTTCAATTTTCCCATCAGTCAAATGGAGACAGTATTTACCCACCTCTGTGAAGCACTTTGGGCTGGACTCTGACTCTAGGCATAGCCTTGAGCAAAGGGTAGTGTGTAAGTACTGTTACCCCAGGAATAGCCCCGGGAGACATGTAGCCTACAGACATCCACATCCTTGTCACAATTCCTTCCCTTCTTTTGCCTTGTCCCCAGGAGATGGTGTTTTAGTGCTGGCCATCGCAGTAGATTGTTCTCTTTCTTGCTTTGGCTCACCCTGGCCAGTGAGTAGAAGGAGGGAACCAAGACTCTAGTTTCAGGAGGGAGAAAGTGGGGAAGCTGCCCCACTTAACCCTATGTGTGCAGAACCAAGAACCAGGTAGTCCATAGAAGGATATAGAGGGAATTCTTATCCCTCCTTCCTTAGGTGCATAGTCGGAGTCTAGCCCTTGGGATCTATCAATGGCAAGCACTATCTATGAATTATGTATTAGTGTATTTCTGTGTATAGGGATGCTGTTTCCCAAGATGAAAACCCCAGTAAACTACAAGTATTCAATGATTAAAAAGGAATACTAGGTAGGTTTATTGTCCCTGTATTCACTCCCTGCTGATTCTATTTGATTCTGGGTCTCTCTAAGGGTACATCCAGATCCGGCGTGTAGCGATCTATCTATCAGGGATCGATCTATCGTGTCTCATCTAGACACGATAGATCGATCCCCGAACGCGCTCCCATCGACTCCAGAACTCCACCAGGGCGAGCGGCGGAAGCAGAGTCGACGGGGGAGCCGCGGCCGTTGATCCCGCGCCATGAGGACGGGAGGTAAGTCAAAATAAGATACCTCAAGTTCAGCTACACTATTCCCATAGCCGAAGTTGCGTATCTTACATTGCCCCCCCGCCCCCCAGCGTAGACGTTCAGTAGCCTCAGGTGGTCCTGTAGTTAAGCACTACTCAGGAAAACAAGGTTCAACTCCCAGATCTGCCACAGTTGCTCTGTGTGACCTTGAACAAATCTCTTCATTTCTCATGACTTGGTTCCCCATCTGTAAAATGGGGTTAATATTTCCTCCCTGACTGTCTTGTCTATTTAAATTGCACACCTTCTGTGGCGAGGATCATGTCTATCCAGTACTCATTTGGGGCTTCTAGGCACTAGTGTAATAAAAATAAGAAGAAGCCAAGCTGGGGAAACTTGTGAAAAGTACCTAAGAGATAGGAGTCTAATTCTCAGACCTGGTCTACACTGGGGGTGGGGTCGATGTCAGATACGTAACTTCAGCTACGGGAATAGCGTAGCTGAAGTCGATGTATCTTATTTCGACTTACCTCCCGTCCTCATGGCGCAGGATCGACGGCCATGGCTCCCCTGTTGACTCCACTTCCGTCTCTCATCCTCGTGGCGTTCCGGAGTCGACGAGAGCACATTTGGGGATCGATATAGCACGTCTAGAAGAGACGCTATCTATCGATCCCTGATAGATCGATCTGCTACCCACCGATCCAGTGGGTAGTCTGGACGTACCCTCTTTGATTGCTAATGAGATTTAGGTGCTGAAAACATTTAGGCACTCTTGACAATTTTACACACACGCCTCCCATAGCTGCTCCTGTTTTTATCTCATCTCTGCTTTCACCTCTCTATCTTCCTTTGCCCACTCTCTTTTTCCCCCCCTAATGCCTTAAAATCTTTTTATTGCCCCTTTCTTATTTTGGGTCTGATTGGGCTGTATTTCTTCTCCTGTGCCAGATTTATGAGCTGTCAAGAACTCCTGCCATATGCCTCTGACTGATGACAGATCCCTCCCCCTCCTCCTCCCCCACCAATCAGATTCATGGCTGTTTTTCAGGTCTTTTAATATTGTAATGCTGAGACTATCACTTTTATTTGCTTTCAGCTTTGGTCCTTCTGTAGAACTTTCAGGTATTTGATAATATTGCCCCCAACCTCCAACGTACCCTGTGATCTGCAGCTGTTCTCATGAACTGTTTTGCAGTGGATTTGTTCATTGCATATGACTGGGAGAGAGAGGGGAAAAAGCAAAGCATTACTGATGAATTTAGTTTTCCATAGGCTCAGACAATTCTTCAAAACTTGACAGGGACTGACGTTTTTTTCTTCAAAGCCATGATTTGCTGTGGAATTGTTGTGTTTTTTATTAACATACTAGCAGTGAATGCTTAAAATGGTTGGCTTTGCAGATCCCTAACTTCTTTCTTTAATAAATGCGTCTTAGACTTACATTTTTTTCCCCTCTGTGTCAGTGGGGGTGTGTGTGAACTCTTTCTCCCCCTCAGATATACGCAAACTCTGCTTAAATCATCCTAATTTCTCTCTGAGGTAGCAAGACTTTGGCTTTTAGAAGCTTGCCACACCAGAAGTTAATAAAGCTTCACCACTGAAAAAGCTAGAAGCAACATTGTGCTTGGGATTTTGTGGAAGAATGCTGGATTATTGCCAAGATCTAAAGGGCTCCCCAGCTCTGTTAAGCACATTGGATGTCTTCCTAAAACATGGTTTTGAAATTAATTTGGCAATCGTTGTCCTTGAAGGGTGCTAAAGGGCTCACCACCTCTGCCCCATATTGCTCAACGATTGCAATGGGCCATCTCCTGGATGCTCTCCCAGAGTCTAGGGGAGCAAGAAGGAGATGGGACTGAAGTCGGCATAATGAGCTCCAGCATGGGTCCTGGAGCGCTGGCTGCTACCACTAGAGTTAAAGGAGTATCTCCAGCCATTGGGGCAGTGGACAAAAGTACAGGCCACTGGCTCTAAACAAAAAACCTCACTAACTGATAGTAGTAATAAGCTATTGTCCTTTATCTGAATCTGCTGCTAGACACGAGGGGCAGGGATGATGACAAACATAGCCAGCATGTGACATGTTCTATGTGCTCTTGCAAGAACAGGACAAGTGTAACTTCTCTCAAGCATCTATAGGACTGTCCCAAAACACTGTAACATCACTATTGTGAGTTGTAGTGGTCTGGATCATAAATGTAGTAACAAGTTTCTGTACTCAGTTACCTTACTATAACACCACTGAAGTCTGTAAGTAGAATTGGTAAGTAAGAGTGCATTGTACAATGTACGTAAGTGGCACTCTTCAGCTGTAGACACCACAGTGCTGTATAATGTAGCTCTCTACAGATGGGGGACCTTAGGTACAGAGCCCTCATGTGACTTGTTCCAAGTCACCCATCGGGTAAGTGGTAGCGCCAAGAATAGAACGCATGTGTCCTAACCTATGAAAGTTTAACTATTGTTTTCACTGGGAACAGGAGAGTGCTTGGAGGTTGACTGGGCATGACCTTGTCATAGTATTAATCCTCAATTTGAACATTAGAGTTCAAATATGAAGTACTAGCATGAAGTTCTCTAAGCTTAATCTCGAGCTTAGATCTGATAGGCTGCCACCAGATCAGGAATTGCTAGGGCCTGATCCCCCCTTTCCTCTCTCTGGTGTCCCCAATAGTATTAATCCTCAATTTGAACATTAGAGTTCAAATATGAAGTACTAGCATGAAGTTCTCTAAGCTTAATCTCCAGCTTAGATCTGATAGGCTGCCACCAGATCAGGAATTGCTAGGGCCTGATCCCCCCTTTCCTCTCTCTGGTGTCCCCACCCTCCTCTGGTGGACACCAGATTCCAATCCCTTGGATTGCTAAAAGGGGAGAAAACCCTTCCCTCCTCCTTCACGACTTGCTCTGGTCTACGGCCCCTGCAGATATCAAGACCGTTTCTTGTTCCACGATCGTCTCTGCCTCGGGACAATTAAGTGCATCCACAGCTTGGCTTTGCCTTCCCGTGCCTGCCTTCCCGATGAGGGAGCAGGTACTGAACGAGGTTTCACTTTCTCGTGCCTTACTGAAAAAGAAACTTTCACAAGGTTTAAAAGAAAATTTATAAAAAAAGATAAGAAAATAAACATAATTTGCATTAGAACTCAATACAGGCTTTGTTATACGATATGAAACACAGTCTGATTTACAAGATAGCCCGATTAAAGCCAGTCCAACCAATCAATACATGTAAAACAACCCAAGCTCTCATAGCAAATTGCTTTGGGGGTTCTTTGTACTCACAGATGTGTAGGGAAAGATGCAGTTAGGAGAAAGCTTGTTAACTCACAGCCGAGGAACAGACACAGCCGTCCACATCTATTCGTACAAACACAAGCTCCTCATAGCCGAATTTGGTTTGGGGTTCCTTTGTATCATAGACTTTGTTATATAATGAAATAGAGAGTTAGAGAAAACCTTGATTTACTCACAGCCGAAGAAAACAAAAAGACCCCGAGTATACAAATTCCCGCCCCTGACTTTAAACAATCCAGTTCTCTGATTGGTCCTCTGGTCAGGTGTTTGGTTACCCTTTCCAGGTAAAAGAAACTTAACCCTTACCTTACCTATCTACTTATGACAGACCTATAGGCAGAATGTAGCTCTCTGGCCCAAAGCCAACTGTATACTACAAACCTTTGCCAGCTTGGGCCATGAAGAGGTGTGATCTGTGAAGTTATACTGGCCAAAGTGCACTTTTACCAGCGTAGTTTATTTCACTTCGGGGTGGAGGGCCAGAGGAGGCCAGCAAAAGCACAGTTTGGGCCAGTATAAGCTGCATCCACACTAGATACACATCACTAGATACACATCCCCGTAGCGTTATACCAGCAAAGCCTTCCCAGTGTAGGCCTGGCCTGAGTGTCCTTAAGTGACAGTAGGGGAAATTCACCCTGGTGAAGAGGGACACTAGGCCTATGCCCGTATGTCCCACTTACACCTCAAAATAGGGCTTAAGATGGCTGGGCGTGATGCACAGATCTTGTGCTGGCCCTCTGCACAGGAGTGAATTTCATCTACGCGGCGTTACCTAATGAGTTCAATCTGGAGGAAATGGCTGAGACCCGCCCCATTTGGCTGGTGGTGAATTTGGCATGGCCAATTTACTGTCTGCATCATTGTACCTAGCTACTACCAGATAAGTTAATGATGAAGTGACAGCTCAAGAGTTTTCAACAAAGCAGTGTCAAGGTCAGACGCTTGGTATTTTTTTTATGGTCTAGTTCCTTGGTATGTTTATGATATTATTAAAAATGAAATAAAGCTTCCCATGGAAGACCTACTACTGTTCGAAATGCCTATAAATCTGTGCACGCAACAGCACATTTAGTGCATGGTAGCAAGGGCCACATGGCCACTTAATGCGCGGCTGGCTGGCACGCTGAAATCGCACCGCAGATTGCTATGCGCTCAGTCGCCGTGTAAACAAGCCTTTACAACAGCTTGATGTGAAGAGCTTGTGTCTTGAGATGGGTGTCACATTTTCCAGGTGCCTATCACTTGCCACAGGTTCCACAGGAAAGAAAACAGAGGCCAAATATTAGTGTCGCAGCACTAAGACCGAAATGATAGAGGTGCCCAAATGTTAAGCACCTATGTAAGTAAGTGGCTTGGAAATCAGTGGGAGTGGTTTGTTGCAGCACCATGACAGGAGCTTAAATGTGGCTTTTAGGGGCAGTTTTAGGCAGCTAAATGTGAACCTTTTGGCTCAAATTTATTCTGCAGTGATGTTTAGATTTGGCCTAAGAAAACATATCTTCTGCGTATCTCCTTCTCTTTGAATGCCTGCTGCCTTTTTTTGTTGCTGCTGCTGCTTGGCTGTACTAATGTAGGGACTAAAATGGTTATTACAGAGCCCAAGTCAAAAACAAACAAAAAACCTGGCAGATCAAGGGATGGCTGCAAACAAATGGGCAGCCTATAAAGAAGCCAGAATGGGGAGGAGGAAGGGTTTGTGGGGGGAGACTATCAGTTGTTGTGAGGAGTGATAGGAAGAGAGGCTGCTGGGGGTAAAGGAGCCTGCTTTGTGCTTGGATGTTGTACAAGGCTTGTTTTCTGACACAGCCTGTTAGCAATCAACAGGATCAGCGACTTAACCCAATCAGGCTGCATGAAAAGCAATCCCACCCCTTGACACACATGGGGGTGATTAGCCAGCTGGCAAAAGAAAACTCCAAGGCCAGCCATGAAAGCTTCAGCAAACCCAGGGGATTCATGCCTGCTTTAAAAAAAAAAAAAAAAAAAAGAGGGGGGTTGAAATTCCAATTAACTATCATAGCAAGTCACTTGGTTTTGCTGTGCTCTGTGGCCTGGTCTACAGCTGGGGGAGGTGGGGGAGACAGTAAGACTTCCCTGGTAGCTACACCTTCCAGGGGGCAACTATGGTGGGTGCACTAGTGTGAACAGGCGTCACTGTCATAAACAGTCATTATTATCGTGGTAACATCTAAAGACCTCGCCCCCAGCAGGGCCTACTGGAGCTGCTACTACGGTTTTTCCCCTTGGGATCTGTAACCAGTAATGAATTCAGAGATCCAAAGCAGCCTTCTTAAAACAAAGTATTCTTTATTCTTAACAACAGGAAAAAGGCAAAGCATAAGTGAAGAGCTTTGTTTAAAAAACAAAGTCTATATGTCTATCTTACTGCCTGGCCTTGGGGTCTGGGTGCTGCTAGTCACCTCTCAACAGTCTCTGCCTCAGTCTTACCTCCTGGCCTTAGAAGCATAGAATATCAGGGGTGGAAGGGACCTCAGGCAGTCACCTAGTCCAACCCCCTGCTAAAAGCAGGACCAATTCCCAACTAAATGATCCCAGCAGGCTTTGGCAAGCCAGGCCTTAAAACCTCTAAGGAAGGAGATTCCACCACCTCCCTAGGTAACCCATCCAGTGCTTCACCACCCTCCTAGTGAAAATGTTTTTCCTAATATCCAACCTAAACCTCCCCCATGCAACTTGAGAACATGTTCCTTGTTCTGTCATTTGCTTTCATTGAGAATGGTCTAGATCCATCCTCTTTGGAACCCCCTTTCAGGTAGTTGAAAACAGCTATCAAATCCTCATCTTCTCTTCTGCAGACTAAACAAGCCCAGTTCCCTTAGCCTCTCCTCATAAGTCCTGTGCTCTAGCCCCCTAATCATTTTTGTTGCCCTATGCTGGCTCTTTCCAATTTTTTCCACATCCTTCTTGCAGTGTGGGGCCCAAAACTGGACACAGTACTCCAGATGAGGCCTCATCAATGCCAAATAGAGGGGAATGATCACATCCCTTGATCTGCTGGCCATTAGCCTTCTTGGCAACAAGGGCACACGGTTGACTCATATCCAGCTTCTTGTCCACTGTAATCCCTAGGTCCCCTTCAGGGCCTCCCTTTTTAAACCAGCCAATAGTCTTGGTTCTGTCCTCTACCAGCTGAGTGATCGGGATAAACTTCAAAGCTGAGGGCTCTGCATTGTGTCTTCTCATGCATCTGATGAAGTGGGTATTCACCCATGAAAGCTCATGCTCCGATACGTCTGTTAGTCTATAAGGTGCCACAGGACTCTTTGCTGCTTTTATCTCTTGAAAAGTTTGCCAGGAAGGGATGTGAATATTGGGACCCATCCTCACTTTCTGGGTGCAAATTCTGACAAGCCAGCTAGTGAATGCCCACACGCTATGCATACAGAGAACACAATGATCCAGTCAAGCTACTGTAGTTCTAAATTGTTACAGACACTGTAACAGCGGAGCCAGGTGAAGGCATAAGTTAGCAGTTACAGTGGTCTGAGTCACCATGTGGAGAAAGACTCCGTCCCAAACACAGGGATGGCATGAGAGCACAAGGGTGTGTGTGTGAGAGAGAGAGAGAGAGCTAGCTGAGAATCATGAAGGTGGGTGTTACTGTGGCTATAAAACGTATGAGCTCAAAGGTAGGTCATGGCTAATCGATGCAGAGCCTTGGAGGTCTTCCAAGCCCTGTGAGACATTCTAATCCCAGTTTACAAGAGTCTTTCTGCAGCTGAGTTTAACTCCAGTGACTGGAGTGCCATTAACTCAAGCTCCGTATGTTTGTGGTTTACTAGAGCACAATGTAGGTAACCAGTGGCTATTACTTGGGGCTTTGACTACAGACGTATGAGCCCAAGAATAAACATTTGGGGGTTGTCCAGACTAGACCCACATATTAGCTAACCTGGTTCATTAGCAATCACTTAACTTGAGTTAAGGAACTTGATTGCAGACAAACTCTATAGGGGTAAAAAAACCCTCCACCCACCTCTGCCCCATCTCCTCTGGTGTTCCTGTTGTTGGTTTCATAGGCAGGACTATGACTTCACGAGTAGTGTTAAAGGTAGGTATTTTCTGGCATAAAAGCTGGTATAGCCATAATGTATTTGTTTAATTCATCTGAATATTTGATAGAAGAAGTGCCCGGGTGACAAGAAACTAATTAAAATTCAGAAAGACAAGATCTTAGGGGAGAGAAAGTGAATAAGCAGGGGAGAGCCACAGGCTTCGCTACCTGCTCCTGCCAGTAATTAATTAATTACTAATCCATTCATTAGTTCAGACCTGGAGTTGGGTCCCTGTCTCCTCACTGTCCCTCCTCGTTCCTTAGAGAATGTTTTTTATTTAAAAATTCCTGGTTGAAACAAAACTCAAAGCATTTACAAAAAAAACACATGTTAGATTGGACTCAGCTCTTGCATATGTTCTGGAGTGGATGGAGCCCAGTCTCTCAGCAATCTGAAAATGGGGAACTCTATTGCATTAGATTGTTAGGCCTTTGTTTACTCTTGTATCACAATAAAAGCCCCCTCCCTGCCACTTCTCTGTCACTTGCAGATGGTGTCAGGATTAGGCAGTGGCACAGCAGCATTGTTCTCCGGAGTGCAAATACAACAGAAAAGGGGCATCGCCTGGTTTCGAACCTCCATTTAAAAAAACAAACTCATAACAACGACAGCACAAAAAGGCCGAGCCTAGCTCCTGGTGAAAATGAGAGGATTTTGGTTTTATGGAGTTTGGCAGAGCTGTATCCCCATCTATTACATTTTAAATGCAACTGCTTTGCCTCCCATTTTTCTATTACCTGCTTTTTGCTCTCCACTTTAGCAGTGGGGACTCTCGAACAGCAGTGATTTACAGGCTGTTATGGCAGGACAGGTCTGACACTGATGGAGTTGCTTATCTCCCTTCTGTGTCCCGCTAGATGACAGCCTCTCCCTCAGGTATCAATCAGTGCATCAGTTCTTTATTTCTAGGTGAGGGAAGAGCTATCAGAGTTGCATTCTGACTGTCATCTTCATCTAAACTCCCAGCTGCCCTTCATTGCTTAAAGAGGGTCTTTTATGCCCAGAGGGCCAATACTTTGAACATGGCGAGAGTCGAAACTCCTGCAAAATTTCATTTGCTTTGGCGGTGGCTGGGCCTGATTGGCTTCAGTTTGTGAGGCCATTGGCAAGTAAACAAGAATTTTCCTCATCGGCTCAGCCCTGCTTCCCTCTGTCATGGTAATGGCTGCAATCTTAGCCCTAACTCGATCATTGACAGGCTGATGCAGCCAAAACAATTGTGATGTCATTACTGCTGTGAGATGCTGAAGATAGGCTAGACATGCAAATGTCTTGGAACAAACAGAGCCAAGCAAGATGATTTAAAATGCCCATAGGTAGCAGCCAGGACCTTCTCCTACTGTAAAGGGAAGGGAAGAAGGAATCCGCTCTGTGCCTGAACCTGGCTTTCAGCTCAGTCCCAACTGCAATGACATTTTTCCTTTCACTGTACTGAAAAAGGAACAACCTGACACTAACGCTGGATGGGCTTTAGACAATCAGCGTATTGTAGGAGGCTTCCATAGCACTGAAGAGGCAGTGCAAGGCTCTGGGGCATTACCTGTCAAGAGCTACAATTGCCTTACGACCAAGGACCATTGCATGATGGAGTGGTCAGGTCTAGCACGGGCACTTTGCTAGGTGGTTTGATCACACATCACTGGACTGTGTGTAAGAGCTCGTCTTGGCTGCAGTGCTTAGTGTTAGGGACCAGTGTAGTGCCCATACCAGAATTAGAATATGATCTGGTATTATCCACACAGGTTAGACCAAGCCATGTCCTAGCACACTTGGGCCTCTCCTGTATTATGTGAGTGTGATAAAAGCCCCAAACTGGGACACAGTCACTGTGGGATTCAATTTCTAGAGCTGCCACAGACTCTGGGGAAGCCAAGCTCTCCGTTAAGTGGGAAAGGAATAATTCCGTTGTCACGCCTGGCTGTTTAGACTGTAAGCACCTTGTGGCAGGGGAATGTGTTTTGCCCAGCACCTGGTGAAAAAGGATCCCTCAATGTTGATTGGACTTTGGTAACACTATAAGGCAAGTAGTTCTAGTAACCAGGGTGGGGAGACATTACACGCGCCTTTTAAAAACTAGGGCCAAATCCTAGTCTCAGCTATGCCACTGGAAATCCATAGTAACTCCACTTAAGTCCCTGGAATTTCTTTGTAAACAGCCCTCACCTCGCCCAGCTGTAACAAAGCTCCTTGGCATTGTCATGGCAGCTTGGGCTCCTGTGTACATACACACTGCCAAACCATATTACAGTGTCGTTGGGCATTAGCCTGTCATACCAGCCTCAACACTGAACATTTTACAGTGTGAGTCGTTCTTCTGTTCAGCCACACCTTAGGCTGAAGTTTGGAACAGGAACACTAGGGGATGCTTTGCAAAGGTGAGAGCCAGCATGGTGGTCAGCAGAATCAGCGACAAGTACCAGGAGTGTTGGAGACTGTACCAGGAAAAGTTCATCTGTCTCGTGAGCTGACAAAACAAAGGTTGCCTTTGTGTTTGACTTTGACATCAGGTTTAGCTATCAGTCTAGATGTACACACAAATGACATTTAGGGAAGCAGAGAAGGGGAGAAATCCCTTTTAAGGAGTGACTCGTGCTCTATGCAGCTGCAGATTGTTGACCGACTCCTCGGTGACCTGCCACATAAGGCAAATGAGCCTTTAATATGGGATGCAATTGTTGGTGGGGAATCTTAATGAGTGGAATCTAATAGTTGTACTATTAACATAATGGGAGACGACATTAAAAACGATGGCATAAACTTGCCAGCTCTAGGCAGGTGCTCTGATAGGGTGTAAGAATGGGAGTAATGTGTTACCTGTTTATACCAGCTCTGAATGTAACTCAAGATGTTCTGCCAGGTGTCACCAGATGGTGCTGTTGTAGTCTTCGCATGCCAGAAAATGCTTAGTCTTTCTTTAAAGAAGTGTTGTCTTGTTGTGGGGTGAAACAGAAATCCTTGAGCGATGCTGTGGCAGATAGTTTAATCTCGTTCTTCTCTATATATTTGGCAGCACGTTGGGCACACAGCAGCTTCCTGGGAAGCAGGTATTGGCGTGTGGGCTGGTATTCCTGGAAGAGGGCACTGCCTGTGTCTGTGACTGCCTCTGCTTCTGAACTGGGGTGCATGTAAGTTACTTTGAATGTATGCAGCTTTTATGTCACTGATTGATTGCTGGGAAGTCAATCTGCAAGGGCCCTGAGCCCTTCTACCACGTGGCAAAGGTATATTAGTGTCAGAAGAAGGAGCAACAATGAATTTTTTTTTTTTAACAATAGCCTGGTTGATTAGGTAGCTAAAAATCCTTCACTGCGCTGTATTGAAACCCCCATCTCATCTGTCCTGGGTGCAAATGTAGGCCAGACAGCCATCTGACCAGTTAATGTGTATGCAGCAGTCTGTGTAAGCAGGAGGTGCAGAAGCCTGGCCAGTCTCGGTCAGTCTGGGGAAGGGGATGCAGTGTGGGAGATTTGGCTGGGCCCCTCCAAGCAAGTGGGTCCTCAGGGAGCCCGGCTGGAACAGGCCCTGGGTTGGCTGATCACACCACTCCTGAGGGACTGGAGCAATTTCCCCACCCTGGGACCAGCTCTGGCTGTACTGCTGGCTCAGTCCGGCAGATGCAGTCGCCTCCCAGCAGGGCTGGTGTGTGCGGCCGGGAGGCAGGGCTTGGGGGAGTGGGTCTGGGGGGGAGTCTGGTGGTGTGTGTGCTGTGAAGGGGTGGGGAAGATCTGTGTGTGCTGGGGCACTAGGGAGAGGGGATTCTGTGTGGGCTGGTGGGGCTGTGGACAGTGGGGTGCTGTGCCGGGCGCTGTGCATTTGTGGCGGGGGTGTGCTGGACACAGTGGGTCCGGGGGGGGCTCTGGCCATAGGAAATTGGGTGTGTGTTCCAGTGTTGAGTGGGGTGGCCGGTGGGGGGAGCTGTGTGACCTGACATGGGCCCACACCAGTGGGGAAGTGGGGTGCTGACAGCACAGGGCCAGGCAGTCACTGTGTGTCTGGCAACTGCCAGTTTGTAAATAATGCCCTTGCACTGGGCTGGGCAGAGCCGGGCCACCCCTGCCATGCCCCTGACTGACACCTCTGCCCCCATGCCATGCTCTATTGCCACCACGGGGGCCCAAAAATGTTTGGCGCCGGGTCCACAAAAGGTTAATCCGGCCCTGATCCTACTCCAAACCACAAGAAAACTGGCTCAGGGAATAATTGGTCTGAATAGAGGTGAGCAATTGAGGAAGACTTGAGCTTACCCCCTTCAAGTGTGTTCTTCCTTCTGTGCTGATAAGCAGGGTTTGTCTACACTCTTTCTGGCGGGAGGGGGGGCGTAAGCTGTGAAATGGTCATATAATTTTTGTTTTGATTCATCTTTCAGTCACGTCAAGGACCCACAGCATATGTAGTTGGAGGAGACGGAGGAGGGATAACAAAAGAGAAAGGAGTGTGTGTGTGTGTGAGAGAGAGAGAGAGATTAGTATAGGCCTCCCTGGCAAGGGGCTGGTTTTAACAATCTCTGTCAAACACACAGGTGGTAACAGCATTGCTGAGCATTCCACCCCCAAGAACTAGCCATTTGTTCTGGCACCAGCTGAGATAACTGCATGAAATATGTGGGAATGGAAAGCCAAAGTGTCACTTTCATCACTTCATCACCATCCCCGCCACTAATGCCCAGACTGGCCCCAGAATCCAGCTGGACCGTGTTTTGGCCTCATCATGTCTGCACTGGGGCCAGTTTCAAACCTTTGCCATTCCTGAAGCTGGCTCAGCCTTCCACCCTGCCTGTGTCAACATCTTCAGCAGGACGCAGATAAGAAGGAAAAATTCTCTGTAAACAATGGAGCGTGGCATGCCAGGAGGCATTTTTTTAATTCAGTGGAAATGTCAAAGATCCTGCCCCAAGGACACCGAGCTGCAAAAAAATGCAAGAATTGTAACTTGTTTTCTTTTTCTGAACCTTATTTTTGTCCTAAAGATTAGTAATTAGGCCAACAGTCAAACAGCTTCCAGGCATGTGGAATTGTGTAAAAGGTGACTGCAGGCTCACACTGGCCCGGGCGTCGTGTCTGTAACAGGATCACCAATGAAATCAGGCTTCGCAGGTCTATCCATGGAATGGGCAGTTAGGCTAACTGCACTGGACGCTATCCTATGATGTCTCACCACCATTCCTCCTCCCTGAGCTAGAGGGCTGAGAACGCTATTAGACCCTCCTGGCCATCAGTTCCTGGCTTCAGGACTGGGTCTGACAATTTGAGTGGGATTAGTGCCAGCTGTGAAAATCATTGGTGACATCTCCAGCTCTTAACTGAGCCCAGCAGCTCACCTCACCTACAACAAATTACACCATACTAGGAAGTTTTGGTTACTACTGACCTATGGCAATTTAAACTAGCAATATTGAGACAGAAGAGCCAATCTCCTGCTATGTCCAGTCTCCCTTTAGACAAGCAATTTACTACTCCAGCATGAGTCCTGCAGCTTTGCCTTTGTTTTCCTGCGGTCGTAGGTCCATGGGATACTTTGGACCCTCTGTTCAAGACCCAAGAAGTCCCCCTGCTCTTTCCAGAGTTTAAAGGAGAGTCCCATGGAAACACAAGCTGGACGTTCAGCCCACCTCAGCTGGAGGCTGCTTCATTCTGGTGAATCGTCTCACCCTTACACCGCAGCTTCACTCTCCCCAGAGCACATCAGTAAGGTTCTGACCTTCCTGGAGTCAATCAATAGTCTTTTGTCCTTACCAGGCCTAATCAGGGTAAAGATTCCTACAGGGCTGGATTTGAGAGGGCAGGAAAGCAGGTTCTCCTTCCTCCTTGGGATGCCTCCTGCCTCTAAACAAATGCTAGTGTCATCAGTGGGCCTCCAGCCAAGCTGTACCTACTGCCTCAGGACTTTTCCTTCTACCTCCTCCTTAATGTCTTTCTTCTAAGGACCCTCCCAAGCGCCATGCCTCAGGCCAGCTATCTGGTCCTGATGGAGATCTTGGTCTTACTGCTATACAAAAATTCACTAGAGTGAGCCATAGCCTTGCCTTGTATACATTCCCAAAAGCATGCGATTTCCATCTGGGGCTTACATCACTTCTCAGCCCTGCCTCAAAACTACATTTCCCCGGGTTCCTTTGCCTGAACAGGCCAAGCCACCAATAACTGGGGACTCTTAACACGCCCCCAAAAAGGCCCCAGCACACTCCCCACTCCTTACTTTTAAATTTTCCTTTTACAAAACAAACTGGAACAGCCTCTCTACTGTAATGTTTATTAAATAGGCATTTTAAAGGGTTTTTATACAAATGATATAAACACAGTTTGATTTGTCTTTTTACACTGAAGAATCACAGTAAAAAAGCTGAAGCTCATATGTCCTGGCTCAGCCAGTGAATGGTTGACTACCTCGCACTGCAAACCTTGAAAAAGTTCAGCTTCTGCATACAGTTTCTTAGGGGTTAATTCCCATGCGCACCTCCCTGCAAAATGAAATCAGCAACATGACAAACATGCCTGTTAGTAATGATTACCTGACACTGGGAGGATGTGGCGATAACATTAACACTGCGTTATTAGTGTATTTTGGAATGGGCATTGCTTGAGAACATGGGTTAACAAATAGTTTGTATTTGCAGATGAGACTGCACCAATTTTACTTTCCCTGTTAAAGTTACAAGCAAACACAGTTATTATACTGGATTACAACAGTAAAGCACATAGCAGCGGTAAGTGAGGTATCAGCTATGCAGCATTAGTGGCCTGTTTCTGCTTAGCAAGTGTGCGCATTCAGGTCCCTGTAGCAACCCACATGGACTAGAACTGCAGGACTCTTATGGGGTGTACTTTTCCATTACGCACAGCTTGGCTAGGTCCCTCCCAAATTAGTGCCCCAATCAGAAGTACTCTGCTGCCCCAGACCAGAGCTACAGTAACACTATTCAGGCCCACGTAATCATTCACATACACAATACATACAGAGAATTCACGTGTGCATAAACACACATCGAGCTGACTCTATGTATATACGACCTCGCCCCCTCTAGCTGCCTACTAGACACTGTAACATTACCATATCTTAGTGACTATTGTTTCTCTAAGTTGACTTTTATAGATGGGTGACTATGGTCATTTTCCATTCACCCTTCCCCTTTTGTGTGATTTAGAAGAGGGATAAAGTTGATGAGTAGCAGCAATCCACCTTTGAAATGGTCTGATACATTTTACTATCACTGTGTCTGGTTGGTGGGTTTGGTTTTTTTTTGGCAGAGTAATGGGTAGTTTGTGTGGGGAGGACGCCCCACGTTAAGGTGACCAATTTTTCAAAATAAAAAAAAACTGGGATGGTTTTTGTGCCAATTTTTTCTTTTAAGGGACATGAAATAGTCACATACTAGATCAGAATGCACTTTTCAAAAAGTATGTGTAAGTGTCACCCCTGCCTGCTTCTAACTCAACAAGGGTCCATGCTTATTTTTCAAGCGGATTTTTTCCAAGTGAGCTTTTCATGAAACTCTCAACAAGAGCCATTAACATTCATGCTGAGCTAAAGGACCCTTGAATTGTGCCCACAGTCATTCTACTACTTTTCTCTTCACTCCAAATGCTGCCTATCACACTGAGCACTTGTTTTATTGGCTGGCTTGTTCCTAGTACACACAGCAAATGCTACTCCATGTAGTGTTATGCCCAGAAAACTTTGAGATTGTGAAAAAAACCAAAACGAAAATACTTTGATATCTGAATGAAAAGAGAAGCCACATCAGGTGTCTCACAAGAAGATCCTGGAAGATCATATGAAAACAACAGGATATGTGACCCTTTAGGAATAAAACTGCTGGCATATGGATAATCCATGTGCAGTAACATTCATATGGATAACCCAGCTGTATTAAAACTGAAATAAGATCATTGATGTGAAACCACGGATTTTAAACCTTTTCATTCACTACATTATGGACATAACACATCTCTTGTGTGGCATGATCACACAGACACAGATAGAAAATTCAGCCAGACCACTTGCAAGTACAAAGACAAGACTCTTCAGTCAGGCTCTACCCAGTAGAGCGTCCATGAAGAATATATTACGAAGAGGGAAAGGATGAATGCCTTGCTTGTAGTCTGATACATCACTGATCTCTAGACAGAAACACTATGTTTTTCTAAGGCACTTGATCAAAACAAAACAAAACACCACATAATTTCTGTTGGTGGTGTTGGCAACAGGTCAGAAGCAGAGCAGCTTCGCACTGAAGGGATGAGAAGATGACCACATTTTGGTCTAAACTGTTTACTTGATATCCAGACTGGAGTTTTGCAGCTCATACCTGACTCCATGGAAAGCAGAGGAAGTTACCATAACCCAAAGGAGAAAGAATGTTACCATCTTAGTAGGGCAGGCAATTAATCTAAGCGTGTTGGATCTCACGCTGCACCGTATCCCACTCCATGGAATGGTGCATGATAATTTTTTCCTTCTTAATCTGAGTGGCCATCACATTATCAAAGAATTTAAATATATAGCTATATATATAGCAGGCCATTCTCTCAAAAAAGCCATCTCCAGAGTCTTGGGAACCTTACAATTGCGTGTCTTTTGTTTGCTGCAATTTTCTTATATATATACTTTAAAAAAGGATAAAAGAAATAAAAAGAGCCCTTCTGACGAAGGTTGGTGCTGTTTCAATCCAAGTTCTGGATTTAATAAATGGCTCTTATTCATAAATCATTTTAAGGCTCTTCAGCTTTTCTCTGAGGGGTGCGTCTACATGTAAGGTTTCTTTTCTATTTTGCTTCTTAATCTCTTAAGAAAGCACGGCTGTTTCCACTGACCCTAAAATTGATGTAATTCTTTCCACCCCCTATGCTGCCTGTATATGGAAAGTTAAAGGCAACAACCTGCTTTCATTTTAGGCGTAGAAAGTGCAGCTTGCCGGGTTTGCATAACATGCACCAAGAACAAATCCCTTAACTCAAACGAATATCTGAATGGGGAGAGAAGCGGGATGAGCTTTTGTGTGTGTGTTATTTCTAAAGGCAGAATGGCTGAGGAATTTTCAGCCACGTATTCGGGCAAGGAAATGGGAAATAATGATCAACATTTTATTTCTCACATCCAAAAGGTAAAGCAACATTTCCTTGGACACGTCTCAGTCACTCACATAAAGGGGCAAGGGAGCATCTAAGCTCCTTTCCTTGTTCCAGGACAGTTCTCATCATTAAAATAATTATTCAGCTACCGTAGTCCTTGCAGATTGTAATCTGCTTACTGGAGTCTACAACTGTGATTTACGACAGGGGCCTCATGCCCATGCCCCCTTCTGTATTCCAGATTGGTTTGAGATTATGGCATTCCATTCCCATAGACAACAAGTAATCTTCACCAGCTACTCTCACTGGAATGAAATGTCACATGTGATTCCGGTGCAATCAGTCATGCCTCAGAACAGCACTTCTGGTGGTTCATTTTGACTTTGTGCTTGATGCCATCGTACAGCTCAAAGTTGTAGTTCTCCAGAGTAGTGGTGCTTTGAGAGGAAAGCCCAGTATAAGAGCATGTACAGTACAGCAATAACCCAGCACAAATGGCCCCTAGGAGAACGCCAAGCGAACTCATAGCTATGATGGTGACTAGGATTGGATCCAGAGTGTAGAGCCAGCTCTTGTCTTTGTCCAGCTTTGGGGTTTCGGGAGAATTAGCAGAGAACAGTGTGGTGGTGTTATCCAGACCAAAATAATCTGCAATATAATTGACATTTATTAGCCAGAGATCATTTAGTCACCTTAAACTTATTTGTAAATAACAGCATCTGCGATGGTCAGAGTTAGAGCCAGATCCTCAGCTGGCATAAATCAGCAGAGCTTTCAGTCAATGGAGCTATAACAGTTTAAACCAGCTGAGGATCTGACTTTTCAAGTGCAGTTGTAGTCAGAAATCTGGTTCTGTGGGAATCACCTCTCAGAGTCTTTGTGACCTGTCAAGGCTTCCATACCTAATTTGATCCATTAGCAAGACAAGATGCAATGTGAGCTCCAGTTAATGTTTGAACATTCAGTTCTGTTGGTGCCACCACAAAACCAGTTTGTTGACTTTGCAGTGCTGATAGTAGAAAAAAAAAGAAAGGAAAATTTGTATTTTTTAGAAACTTAGGTGCAACTTGAATGGCACATATGCAGTAATAGGACACATATCTGTAGTAACAATGTGCCTGCTTTTATATAACCACTTTTTTTTTTTTACCATACTGCATTTTAAGAACTTGAGAAATAAACAGAGAAGGTGTTAAGCAGCATCACTATAAACATTCCTATACTAAGTACATCTGCCTTGACTGAAAGGACGCTTCATCTGTAGAAAGCACTCTTCCAATAGGGTCCTATCCTGCACCACTGGTGTCAGTCAGAGCTTTGTTATTTATGACAGTGGGCACAGGATCAGGCCCATACTTCCTATGCAATATCACCATTGGGTTTCACTCAAGGCAAGAGTGTTACTTGAAACTGCTACTGCAATACATTTCCATCAGTAGCTGAGACGTGTTCAAAACCCTGTATGCACATACGTTTGTTAATTCTCACAACAGCCCCTGTGAGGCAAGGGGATAAGTATTATCATCCCAAAGCCGCCCAGTGAGGACTTCTAGACTTCAAACCTTATGCTCAGGTGAACTTTAGTCATGGGCTCCACAAAGACATAAGAGGCAGATTCTCAGGGGCCATGAGCTGGCTTCAGTGGAATTATGCACAGGACCGGTGCAACCACTTGGGCAAACTAGGCGGCCGCCTAGGGCGCCTAGTGGCTGAGGCACCTAAAAGCCTGCTCAGGGGAGGAGGTGGAGTGAAGGTGAGCTGGGGTGGGGGGGCGCGGGGAGGGCCACCTGCACTAACGGGAGGGGGGGGCCGAAAAGCGGAGCCAAGGTGAGCTGGGACGGGCTTCCCAGGTGGGGTTAACTGCTGCAGGGGTGCTCCCTGGGTGGTGTTAGCTTCCACGGGGGGGGGGGGGGGGAGTCTCCCCAGGCAGGGTTAGCTGCCGTGAGGGGGGGGGGAGAGTCTCCTCAGGCGGGGTTAGCTGCCTCGGAGGGGGGCTTCCTGGGCGGGGATAGCTGCTGCAGGGGGGTGGCTCCCCAGGCAGGGTTAGCTTCCGCGGGGGAGGGGGAAGTCTCCCCAGGCAGGCTTAGCTGCGGTGGAGGAGGGCTCCCCGGGCGGGGTTAGCTGCAGGGAGGGGAACTGCTGCGGGGGGAGAAGGGGGCTCTTCTGGGGGACGGGGTTAGCTGAGTGGTTAACTTCCTTGCTCCAGCCCTGACTACGCAGATTCACCAGCTGAAGATCTGGCCCATTATTTTCATTAAAATAAATAAATAAATAAATGGCCAAACCTCATCCCAAATCCTGAAATGAATCCCTAAGAATTTTTGAAGATTTATAAAGTTCAATTGTATTTAAGGCCCAGCTATCCCTGCCTGAAGCCCAAGGCCACACAAAGAGCCAGTAGCAGAGTTGAACTAAAACTCCACTCTCCTGATGCCCAGTCCTTTGCTGTGACCGCTAGACCACACTGCTTCTTCAAATTTTGTAAACAATGTACACTGCTCCTAGTTCAGAGCAGAGGAGTCTAAACAAGCTGTGATCTGGGGGAAGAGTTGGAGCATGTGAGATTTTAACAGACCAGCCATTCAGAACCCATCCGATAGACTAGAGGCTCTCAATCTTTCCAGACAACTGTACCCCTTTAAGGAGTCTGATTTGTCTTGTTTCATCTCACAAAAACACACTATTACTGAAAAATGGCTTACTTTCTCATTTTTAACCATATAATTATAAAATAAATCAATTGGGATATAAATATCGTACTTGCATTTCAGTGTATAGTATATAGAGCAGTATAAACAAATCATTGTATGAAATTTTAGTTTGTACTGACGTCATTAATGCTTTTTAAGTAGCCTGTTGTAAAACTAGGCAAATATCTAGATGAGTTGATGTATCCCCTAGAGGACCTCTGTGTACCCCCAAGGGTACATGTACTCCTGGTTGAGAACCACTGTGACAGACAGTGTCACACCTGACAGTCTACCCTCCCAATGATGGTTTATTACCAAATAGAGAGAGTTGGTTTGGGATTGGGGAAAGGGAGTTGAGGGGCAAGGTGGTTTCTGGAGGGCTGTTAGGATCAGGAAGGGGGAGCTGAGATGAGTGGGCCCCTTGGGGATTGGAACCACATAATAATTAGAGATAGGTATGAAGTAGAACCCCAGATTCCAAACATGCTCTATCTCTGGGATCTTTAATTGAGTTTTGCAGCTTGCCCGTATCTCTGTAGAGGTCCAAAGTAAGACCTTGGATCCACAGACTTCTCTACTTGAGGAAAATTCAGACCCATATGCAAAAATTGTGGATTGTACCCTTCTCTAGTAATGGTAGACTGTGATAATGCAACACAAGTTTCCCCCTAAATTGTTCATTTTGTACTCACCGTCTTCATTGTCATCTCCAGTGTCTTGCCCAGGGATTGCAAAGCCGTCCTCTAAGCTTGGGAAGTCCACTAGAATGACAAAACATGTATTGAAAACGGTCACTTTGTTATGAGACCTGCCAGGTTTGAACTATTGCAAAGTTTTCCATAGCTATGGCCAAAGCCAACGAATTATCTTGAGTGTACAACAGAACAGATGCTTCATGGTACATCACATCACATTTTTTTCCCCCTAAATGACCAGCTTTTAAGAAAACGAAACAGAGGAAAAAGAAAAAAACCGGATAATCTGCACATCATTGAAATATTGTCACTACTGTCTTCATAATGGCCATAACTCGTTATTAACATGGCCATGGGTATTATACTTATAACTTTCAATAGTATCTTAGTGCCCATCATTAGTTGCCATTAATGGTAGATCCATTTAACATTCTACATTTCATCATCCCACATACATCTTAGTGGACACAAAGCCCCAATGACCCACTTTCTCTTTGGTTTCAAATAAATTCATATTAATTTAAGGAAGTCATGTATCATCATTACAAGTTTTAATGTAAAAGCTGGTTGAGACTGAGCGAGACGGGGAGATTTGTAACTGAGTGTTCATATTCAGGCATTTATGTTAACATCTCTCTGATCCAAACGGCTTTTAGTGGTGACATTTTTTTTTATTGTTCAGCATAGATCAAACCCTACTAACCAAATGCGCTTGCTGCAGTCGAAGTAGAGCTAAGTTACTTTGCCGTGTAATCTTTCCAGTATTAGCTCTATTCTAGGATAAATGCCTTTGAATTTACACTTGCCTACATTTTTCAAAACTAACTATGATTTTTTGGGTGTCCACCCGGAGACACTTTAAGAAGACCAAACTTGCTGAGCACCCAACTAGCTGAAAACCAGACGCCTCCAAAGTATCTCGAGTTGCGCACTCCAAAACAGAGTCACTTTAAGCTACTGTTGTGTATCTTACATGAGTTGCAAAAGAAGAAAGAGATCAATGTATTTAAAAGAAAAAATTCACCTAAAAATGACAAGGCCAAAGAAGTGTAAAGTGCCTAAAAAGCAACATCTCACAGTTCTAAGGGCCTTTCCAAAAATTACAAGCTACTGATTAAACCTAAATTAATGTGTTTGCCAGGAAACTGTTACACAGGTGCCTCTGTTCAGAAATGTGGGGCGCTACTGTTTTCAAGCCCTCCAGCTTAATACTATTCATTTAGAGCGTTAGGGCAACTTATATCGCAGACTGACTAAGCTTGACAAGAAGAGGGAAAGACATATACACATCCATTGAGTAGTTTGAACTGTAACCCGTCAACACTTATCAAGAGGGAAAGAACTTCAATGTCTTTGCAAACAAAATCAATAGTGTATCCATCACTGTCTCCATGTGCATTACCCTAGAAGCCTGGGTGTATATCAGCAGCACTGTCCCCCTCAAGCGCACCTCTCTGTCCCAGCCCGAACCCTAGATTCCCACCACGCCATTGAAGACCCACTATCGTTCTGGTTAAGGAGAGACTGGGTGCAATTCTCCTTCCAAACACACCACTGTTGCTCCAGCAGGGCCAAATGAGTACATGTTGAGATGCCTCAAAGTTGGGGGTGCCTTAAAGAAGCCAGAATTACTGAGCACTCACCCTATGTAAATCAGGTGTCTTTAAAGGCAGTATGAGTAAAGGGAGCTCACTGGGCCGTTAAGCAGCATGAGACACGCCTTCCTTCAAGGGCCTGGTGGCCAAATTCACTGCTGGTGTAAGCATTTGTTCCACCGTCTCTCGTCATAGTTCCTGGCCTCTTCAGGAGAAATGAATCCAGAACTGGGAATTTAACAGTAGGTGTTTACATGGGAAAGCACCACCACTAGGCCACTGTGGCAATCATGCCAAGAATGTTCAGTAGCACCATCATGATCGTCAGTGCAATGATCTCCACATCGAAATGGTATTGTTTATTGGGCATCATGGATTTAAATGGAAAGTTCCTGCCTGGAGAGGTCACAGAATGCAGAGAGGCCCTTCTAGATGGTAATTCAGATGCTCTGTTTGAATTGGGAATAAAGGGAGAGTGAGAGACCTGGATGGAGCAGAAGTACCTACCTTCCCCAGCCTTTGGGCCTGATCCCAGAACCTACTAAAGTCAATGAGAGTTTTTCATTGACTTAACCAGGCTTTGGATCAGGCACCTTATTAGCAGGAAACTACACAGATACTTTGTCAAGCCTGTGAGTTTGGGATTTAACTTTCATAGCATAAGGATGTGGAATGGAATGGTTCACCTATCTACAGGGTCTCTCACTCCAGACCTAGAGATAAGCCCAATATAAAACCTTAGGTCCACATCACCCTAAACTTTGGAGAAGATTAGATCTAATGTTTTGCAGCTGGAGTCAATGCAGGTTTGAGCTCTATATGCTCAGACTAGGCTGAACTTAGGTCTTTGAGGTGGTGTCTCAGCATTCCTTCAGCTCCCAAGTGAAGACTGGAGACTGATTGCAGTATCCTTAACACTGGTGTTAATGCTATTATTTTCCCACATAGTCATTAGCACAGCATTTCCCTTCACCCTCATTATTCAAGTGTTTCTTTTAATTTTCAAGCGAAGATGGGAATACAAACACAGAAGGGATCGTTTGTGACCTTCATAATGATTAGCGATGAGAGAGCCAATTAATTAAGCTGAGGCTCTTCTATCAGTAGCTTTTCAAAAAAGGAGCAAGTTCACCTGATTTCTGAGCACTTCTAGGACTTGACCCACCCAGATGGAAACCTTTTAGGATCTGAAGAACTGCCTGAGGGCCTCTTGCAAGTATTCGGAATTGTTCATGTACAAAAATCACTCAGAAAGTGCCCCAAGCTAATCATCAATCAGGAGACAAGAGGTCAAATTCTGCTGTCAGTTTCACCCATGCAACCATTTTGAAAACATAGATAGCATGAGCATAAATTAAGCTAGAATTTGGCCAGCTGCCTAGAAAGCAAATCTCTGGACTCCACTGAGGCAGCAGAGTAGATGCCTGCCTTGGGCTATTCCAACGGCTATTCATTTTGTCCAAAAACACATGAGAAACTCAACTCTGTTTTAGTTTCTTCTGAGTTAGTTTTGGTGAGCAGGAAGGAACTAAAAACGTATTGGATAATCAACACTTTTGAAAGAACATCAATTCTCCAAGCCTTAATGGGAAGACTGAGCACTGGGGAAAACTTGAATAAAGAGAACATTTATACAAAAAGCTATTTACTCTGCTAGCAATTTTCTCTACTCCTTTTGCTAATATTGCTCATATTTGTGTTTTAAGAGCTTTCTCCTACACAATCCATTTCCTCTTTCAGCTTAGTCCTGTAGCAGAGCCAGGATCCTCTATTTATCCTCTATTTTAGCATGCTATTGCCATCGACTTGTTTGTGAAGTCATGCATCTGCTCCAATGCGTGTCTATGGATGAAACCAAAACACCCCTTCTTTTTTTCCATAAGTAATTAGCAAGATCAGCCTTGGCTGTTTGGTGGCCTGTGGCGCGGAGACCACCAGACTCACATCCAGTTCCTAGTAGCTATGTGCTCCCATTGCAGAAAACAGCCCTGCATTTGGCATTAATTAGCACCTTTGTTGACAAATGTCAGTACAGATGTGAAGACCTGGGTGGGCCATGAAAACTGACCCCCTGGATGTACTCCCTCTAAGTCAGATTCAAGGCACGTTGGCGGAACCATGATCTGCTCATGCATTGTGCCATGCCCACGGGTGGCTCTACACATTTTGTGACCCCAAGCACGGCGTCATGCTGCAGGGGGCACTCTGCCGCTCGCCAGTCCCACGACTCTGGTGGACCTCCCGGCGACCAGCAGAGCGCCCCGGCGGCTTGCCACCCCAAGCACGTGCTTGGCGTGCTGGGGCCTGGAGCCGCCCCTGGCCACGCCCATCAGGTGCATAAACAGGATTTAATGCACCTCTCCTGTGCATAAACAGAGGGCTTTCATTCTTCAAGGGCTATCCATCTGCTGTCTTTCACATGTACTAAATTTATTTGAAAATGTTAAATGAAAAAATCATTAAGGAAAGTTATGCAAGAAAGTTAAGTGAAACTCTATTTAAGTATGATGCATTTGAAAGCTTTGCCCAGTGTGAAAGGCCCTTTTTAAGAAAAATGTGTTGAATTATGGCTACGAACCTCCAGCTATTCACGCTGAAAAGCAGTAAAGGTGAAGCCAACCTAAGTGATGGCTTTCGAAATGGCCGGATGCCTAGCAGAGACTGTTATCTATTGTATCTGAGATCACCGCCAGCAAGCTAAAAGGCTAATTTATGGATCCTGAAAAAGGAAGATGAGGAGATTTTAATCAATGTAGTTGAAACATCTTAAATAGAATGCACATAACAGCTCAAGACATGGAGCTAGCAGGACAGAGGTTGGTATTTTCAGAGACATTAGGAGGTTTAATGTACATTGCTTTAAAAAAGTGACTGAACATAATGATCGCAGGGGATGTGACACAGGAGGTAATGTGCTGACCTTTTTTGCTGCTTTCACTCCGATTGGGCATACTTTGTAAGTGAAAGCAGCATAGAGATGTCAGCGTAGTTTGAAGCCGATATGCACATTATATCTCGGTCAGTGTGCAGGGTAAATGGCTGTAAGCCCATCCAACCAGCTCTGCTTTGGGCTATGAAGTTTGGTTTCAGTGCAGTGGCATTTTTGAGGGAACGGCACTTGTTTGGAACACAATGACATCTCAAAATCAACATGCCTAGAAGAGTCTACCTACAACATGGGCCACAACAGAACCACACGCTGTAAATTTTGCATCACGTCCATATATTTTCCTCAAGGGGGCCTGTTTCTCTGTCTAGACGGACAGTTTTCCAGACTTCAAATCATTCCTGTAGGTATTTTCTGAACTCTTTCCAATTTATCAACATCCTTTTTTGAAGTGTGGACCCCGAACTGGACACAGTGTTCCAGTAATGGTCTCACTAATGCCCTATACAGAGTTAATATTACTTCCCTCCTCCCATTTGATATCCCTCTGCTCATGGAGCCAATGTTTGCATTTGCTTTCTTAGCTACAACATTGCCTTGGGAGCTCACGTTCAGTTAGGCCTTAGATAGGTCCAAGGACGGGCTCCTGAACTGCATGGCTCATTTTGACACGCTGCTTTCCCTGTGGAACCCTGCTGGTGCGCTGAGGATGGGCTCCCAGAACGTGGGCTCACAATGTGGCAGTGTCATAATGCAAACACCACTATTTTGCAACACAGGAAAGGTTCCAGGTTCACTGACCTTTGCATGTAGTCAGAACCTGAGCTGCTCCCAAATACTACAGCTACCGTATACATGACACACTTTGCTTAGAAGAACCTTGTAGAGATTTTGTAGATGCCAGGACTGAGGTGAGCTGTCAGAGCTCCATGAGGGTGACTCATACATAACTCCTGTTTTTCACTGCATTTCACTCATTAGTGATGTATGCAAACATCTATTTCTTTTTTATTTTTTTAGAAAGTATCTGAATTACTCTAGCTTATTTTGCTTGCTTGGTGTACTTTGAAATCTGACCGAATGCCAAAGTGATCGCTTAAAATAACAGCACATTATTTGCTGACACAGTGCACTGGGAATTTCCCCAAAGAAAGAAATCCACCTTATCACTCCCACTTACACACTTATCACTACCCCATCTGCTGGAGAGAGAACATGTTGAGTGGGCAGCACAGCATGAGTGCAATTGTAAATGAGTGATTATAGTGGAGTATTGGAGACCAGAGAGACTGAGTACCACCATGTGACCAGACAATAACGCACAGGACAGCTTGATGTATTAAACTCATCATGCATGGACACTCAGGAGTTAAAGTTGTCCTGCCAACCAGGGAACTTTTCTTGCGTCAGCCATTTAACACCGAGCCATTTCTTTTAAAAATATTTAGAGGAATGATCTGAAGCCCTACAGTTTACAAAAAGCGACAAAGAGTCCTGTGGCACCTTATAGACTAACAGACGTATTGGCGCATTAGCTTTCGTGGGTGAATACTCACTTTGTCAGATGCATGCAGTTTACAAGTGTTTTGGGCCAATACACTCTTGCCTTAGTAGGAGCGTGGACCACTCCAATATTTTCAAAAAGGGAGCACTGGGCAGTGTACGGTAGGGACGGGTCTTGTGCTAGCAGAAAAATGAACTGTCATAGGCTACTGTAATATTTTCAAAAGGAAAGGCTGGAAATGTACTGCAAAGCATAATCTTTGCGTTGGCCGGAAATGGACTAACTGACCTACAACAATTATCTTTGGAATCTCTCGATTGCCTTTGTGTTTTTGGTATTTCCTAGATATGCGTTACAGTTACTAAGGAGGTAGTGTGGCCTAGTGGACAGAGCACTGGCCTGAAACTCAGGAGGCCTTGGTCCTAGTCCCAGTTCTGCCTCCATCCTACAAGGGATGCAAGTCACTTCTCTCCCTGTAAATGGAGATGATGATACTGGCTTCCTTTGTAAGCGCTTTGGGGGCTATGGATGCCCAGTGCTATGTACGAGCTAGGGATTGTTAGTAGTGGTATCGATTAAGGGCCTGATTCAGGAAAGCAGCCCAGGACAGCAAAGCTTAATGTTAAATACATCCTTATGTGTTTTGCTGGCTAGATTTGGGGTAGAGTGTGTGCTTAAGTATTTTCCTGACTCAGAACCAGCGTGAGGTAAGCTAACATAGCATGCTTTTAAAGGTCATCACTGTGTGCACTCTTCTGGCTGTTATTTCCATGCACCCATAAGCTCAGTTCCATTGTATCTACCCATTGCAACACCTTGGTCCTCTGCTCTGAATGTCACACATTACTGGGTGATATCATGTAATCTCTATGGTTCTTTATACATAGAGTGCAATGCTAGTACAAGCAGGGCCAGCTCTGGCTTTTTTGCCACCCCAAGCAGCGAAGGAAAAAAAAAAAAGATAAAGCCGCGATTGGCAGCACTTCGGCAGCAGCTGTACCGCGCCACTTCATTCTTCGGCGGCAATTCGGCGGCAGGCCCTTCCATCCGAGAGGGACTAAGGGACCCGCCGCTGAATCGCCGCTGAAGACCCGGGCGTGCCGCCCCTTCCTATTCGCCGCCCCAAGCACCTGTTTCCTGCGCTGGTGCCTGGAGCCAGCCCTAAGTACAAGGCACACAAGGAGACCACACTGCAGAAACATGTCCCCCAAAGGCCTGTAACAGTGTGTAGTGTGGGGTGGTCTAGATTCCATATACAGCATATAAAGCAGTGCACCAGTACTTGCATGCCGTATCAAAAATGCTGTGGCAGAAATTAGAACTTCTCTGTCTCTAAGGAACAAGGGCTCCAACTTTAACATCCTTTTAACTAGCCTTTTGCTTCCTTTAGTTGTTTATTTCTAGCTCTTTAATTTTAATGAACTGCTAGAAATAAAAATGGACGTTGTTTTGTTTTGTCATCAGGAAGCTGCCTGTATGGACCCACCTTGCCATTGCTTCATTTTGCTTCCCCACTGCTGTGTTTTCTCTATAGATATGATCACCCAGTTGTTGTGAGGTTGATAGGTCCCAGTGCGAGCGAATGGAAAAACACTTTACAAACACATGCGCCGCAGGAAGGGTTACTATCTCATATGCTCAGTAGCTGTTTTCCTAAATGAAATATCCTCACCATTTCCAAACAATTTTTATCCTCGAACACTAAACACATTTAATGTACACACAGACTAAATCCTTGCCCAATTTTAAAGGAAAGCCGTGTTTTGGATAGAGCTTAACGGAAAAGGCAAAAAGTCCCCAGTATCAGCTTGGTCGTACTGCATGGTATTATAACTTCTGTACTTTGTATTTAAGCCACCTCCCAGGAAGCCCTGGCTTGGGACTAACCTCAGAACTCAGAAAGGGGTGGGGTGCATGACAGTGTATGTCACTATGGACACACCTATACAGCAGCTAGAGGAGTCCTTCCCAGCTTGGATCAACATGCACGCACTAGCTCTGCTCTAGTTAGCATGTTAAAAATAGCCACGTGGCTGCGGTGGCACAGGGAGGTGGCTTGGGCTAGCTGCCCACGTATGTACATAGGATGTCAAATGGGGTGGGTACTTGGGTGGCTAGCCCTAGCCACCGACTGTGCCATTCCAGCTATACTGCTGTTGTTTGCATGGTAGCTTGAGCAGAGCTAGCTTCGGCATGTCACCCGAGCTGGGAATTACACCCGTTAGCTGCTGTGTAGATGTATCTGGAGGGTCATTCTCATGCTCTTGCTGTATGCTACATTCTGAATCCATGTGAACCTCAGGGTCTGTGTGCATTTCCAGTTAAATTTAGAAAGAGGGATTTTCACTAAAAAGGGAAAATTAAAGAATGGCGATTCAGAAAGAAAGGTGCAAGGATAAACAGGAGGGGACGAGAGCATGGGAGAAGTATAGTCATATCCCTCTTTCTTCAGAATGCTTCCTCCTCTATGGCCTCAACCTGCTCCCACTGAAGTCAATCTCAAGAGTCCGAACCATTTCAAAGGTATGGGATCAGGCCTCTACACAGGGGTTTGGTCATACATTTTCCCTAACAGATTGGTACGGGAAGCAATAAGAACAAAGTGGATGTGAGAGATTCAGCAATGATGTTACACCAGGGCTGTCTTTAGCAGGTATGTAGCAAACGAAGACTCTCCATCATTAGAATCTTAAGCCGTTCCACATAGGCTCCTGGAAGGTTTCTGATTTTTGCATATCACCAATGAAAGCTGCGATGAAATGATGCAGATTGCAGATGTGTCTAATGATGAGCAGATGTCCCAACATCTGTGTTATGCTACCCAGTGTTAGAATATAGCTTGACTGTCTCCTGCCCTGATGTGCTCACACACAAACAGTATAATCAGAAACTGCCTGGTCTCCTGAGGCGACGTGACCAGATAGCTAACAGATATTTTGCTCTCACTCCTTCTAACGTACAGAGTAAGCAACAGACTACACTGCCGGTGGCCCTTGGTGCCACTGTGCTTAGCTATCTAGGCAACTAGTTGAGTGAAGTGATTCATAATGGAGCCCTTCACTTGCAGGTCACTAGTTCAATGCCATCTTAGGGTAGTGATCAGAGAAAGTTGTTTCCAATCTGATATCCGGTGTGGAATAAGTTGCACATGTGACAAAATACAACTCTCTAAGTTGGTGCTGCCAGTTGTCATTTTCAGCCAAGAGGCCGAATATTGTATGTGCGTGGAGACCGACCTACCATCTCACACTGTCAGGTGCTGCCTGCAGAACAGGGCTGAGCAAGCATTGACAGGGCAGTCTGAAGACAGCTCGGACATGTTTGGTGGCTGCCACCTTTCATGAATACTAAAAAGGGTGAGGAGAAAAGGAATGAGCTGCTCTGCTGCCTCTGGATCTTTTTATCTCCCTCCTTGTTGCCTTTTTTTTGTTTTTTGGATAATGGGTAAATGACACTATCCCTCAAACTGGCAGTCACTTCTGTGATTGCTATTGGTGTCTGTGAAGCCACTGATGGAAGTGCTGTGGCCAAGAGCCAGGATGCTGTCTAGCTTCTGGTCCCTTCCTGGAGTCTTTGAGCCTGATTCTGCTGCCACTTACTCTGGTGTAAATCAGGAAAAGTTGTGCTGAAGTCTTGTAAGTCTGGCAGTGTAAAACCAGCGTCAAGGAGAGCAGACTCTCGCCTCCTCAGTTCACAGCTCAGGAAAAGCAAATGTACCCTCTCAAATGAGAAACAAAATCCAATTATTGACGCTATCTGCTATAGGCACTCCTGGGGGAGCTGCCCTGAGATCAATCGCGTTCTCCCCGTGAGGCATGTGGCCCAATGTGTGTCCAGTCATGCTGCTCACTGAATAATTATTGCACCTTCTGGACCTCCTCTTGAGCAATTCTTCCTCTAAGTCACACTCTTGATGTGAAAGGGTAGCCCAAGAAGGAAGCAGCCCAGAACTTTCAACAGCACAACACACATTTTTTTTTCTTCTTTAATGCTGTGATTTGTTGCTGCTTCTTTTGTCCTGTCCTACAGTGGGTAGCATATTGAGGCAGATGCACACTTACTATTCATGGTGTTTGTGTCGATTGTGTCTAGTACAATGGAGCTGCAGTCTATAGGCGCTTCCATAATACAAATAAAATCATCAGATGTCTTAGCTTCACTTTGGTGTCCAGAGTCACCCATAAAGGCTGATTACTGTGAACATACTTTTCTGGCATAAATATGATGCTTCACAATTAATCACAGAGCAACCAAAAGCTACTGTCAGAATTGCCATGCAATGGCAGTCTCAGCAAAGAGGCCAAGGACAGAAAATGCCCATGCAATCAGGGCCGGTGCAAGGAAGTTTCGTGCCCTAGGCGAAACTTCCACCTTGCACCCCTCCAGCTAACCCCGCCCCCCCACAGTAGCTAACTCAGCCCCCCACCCGGGGAGGCCCGCTCGCCGGACAGCTAACCCCTCTCCCCGCCTGTCCCGCCATGGCAACTAACCCTGCCTGGGAGACTTCCCCTTTCCACCACCCCTGCAGCTAACCCTGCCTAGAGAGACTTCCCCCCTTCCCACCCCCACGGCAACTAACCCTGCCTGGGGAGACTTCCCCCTTTCCCCCCCGCCAAGGCAGCTAACCCTGCCTGGGGAGACTTCCCCCTGCCACTCCCCTGGCAGCTAACTCTGCCTGGGGAGACTTCCCCCCCCACTCCCCTGGCAGCTAACTCTGCCTGGGGAGACTTCCCCCCTTTCCCCCATGTCACGGAGTCCCCGGGCGATGCTCTGGAACTGCTCCCCGCTAAGCCAGTCAGGACTTTGGGGAGCCTCCTCTCTCTTGGAGCAGACTTGTTCAGGGCAAGAAGCTCACACGTCTTCACCTCCTGGGCCTCTCTTGGAGCATTCAGCATCCTTGCCCCTCCGTGTGCTTCCCACAGCGAGCCCACCCAGGCTGGGTCCTGGGGAAGCCACAGGGTTCTGCACCCCACTTTGCAGTCAGACGTGACTCTTAGCCAGCAAAACAGAGGTTTATTCGATGACAGGAACAGGGTCTAAAACAGAGCTTGTAGATACAGCAAACCAGACCCTCCGGCCGGGTCCATTCTGGGGGGCAGTGAGCCAGACCCCTAGGTCTGCCCTTCACTCCTCATCCCAGCAAGCTCCAGACTAACTCCCCCTCCAGCCCCTCCTCTCTGCTCAGCTCCTTTCCCGGGGCCAGGAGGTCACCTGATCCCTTTGTCTCCAACACCTTCAGTTGGCACCTTTGCAGAGGAGGGGCCCAGGCCATCAGTTGCTAGGAGACAGACTGCCAGGCATTTAGGTGCACTGGCCCTTTGCTCTGCAGCAGTCACACACCCTTATCCCACCACCTAGATACTTAAGAACTGCCTAGGGGACACTGAGGCACCAACACAGTATTCAGAGCAAACATTAAGAACAGTCCTAGTTCGTCACACCCCACCACGGCAGCTAACCCTGCCTGGAGAGGCTTCGCCCCTCTCCTCCCCCCCGCCACGGCAGCTAACCCTGCCTGGGGAGACTTCCCACCTGTCCATCCCCTCCCCCCACCCACCACAGCAGCTAACCCTGCCTGGAGAGACTTCCCCTGCTCCGCCATGGCAGCTAACCCTGCCTGGGGAGACCTCCCCCCACAGAAGCTAACCCTGCCTGGGTAGCCCGCCCCAGCTCACCTCGGCTCCGCCTCCTCCACTGAGCACGTCCGCGTTGCTCTAATTCTCCTCCCCGCCCAGGCTTGCGGCGCTGATTGGAAGAGACTTAGAGCTGGGCTGTGGGCTCAGCGGAGGAGGCAGAGTGGAGGTAAGTTGGGGCGGGGAGCTGTTCCCCTGTGCGCCCCCTCCCCCCGTTACTGCTGGCAGCCCTCCCCGCGCCCCCCCAGCTCACCTCTACTCCACCTCCTCGCCTGAGGGGACTTTTAGGTGCCCCCAACCACTAGGTGCCCTAGGCGGCTGCCTACATTGCCTAAATGGTTTCACCGGCCCTGCATGCAGTGACTCATTGGTGGCTAAACAGGCAGCTTCAGCCTCCACGAGAGTTAATCTGGTATGTTTCACAGGCAACAAATGCACCAACGAAACTCACCCACCATGTCCCTACAAATTGAGCTATTTTAAATTAAAGTACTTACATATTGTATACACAGAAACAGCCCCACCACTATACAAGCATTTAAATGAACCTTTCTGGCCATATTTTTGAGGGCTGTGTACAGACTGTGGTTCTGCTTCTGATCTCACTTACACTTGTCAGCTCCACTTTAGACCAACTTGCAATTCTAGCACTTTAAAATTCTATTTGTCCTGCAGGGTGAATTCCATTGAATAACCTTTAGTTCCTGTAAAAAGCAAGCAAACCAAAAAACCTTCCCTCCTTTCCTGAAGGACCAGTGGGGTTTTAAGGACCAGATCTTCAGCTGGTATAAACTGGCTTAGCCAACAGCCAATCAGACCCTGGTACCTAAGTTAACTACCAAGTTGTTTTGTGGCTAAGATAGCTTTATGTATTAGAACTTAACCACTTGCTTTAAATCACCTGTGTTCTTTGATGCTACAGAAGAGTGAGATGCTTTTCCTCAAGCATATACATGGGTGCCTTGTGTGACCAGCCGCTACACTACCCATACTACAGGACTGTTACTCAAGCTCAGACCTGGACTGCATGAACCTATTGCGGTTGTTCTCCTAAGGCCAGGTCTACACTAGAGAACTAGTTTGAAAAATCCACCTCCTTAAGTGGCATGGTTAAGTCGACCAAAGTCCCTGAGTAGACTGCGCTAGGCTGATGGAAGAATTCACCTGGTGACCTAGCTACCACCTCTGGGGGAGGTGGATTACCTGCGCTGATGGGAGTCACCCCTTGGCGTCAGTAGTGTCTACACTGAAGCACTACTGTAGTGTTTAAAGTGTAGGCAAAGCCCTGCACCACTAACACAAGCCCCTCAAGTCTTCCTTCAATCACACAATAGCTGATCGTATTGCTTTATCTGTCAGCATGCTCAGGGTACATCTCCATGGGTCGAGCTCTGGGTTACATCCACAAAGGTGTGCTTATGATGACACAGATATATACACAAAGTGTGTGTGAGTAACTGCGGAGGCTGTCACTGGGCCTTCTGCCTATTGCACAATAGACATGAGCTGCTTCCATTCTTTGCTCTAAAGGAGGGGAATGCTGCATAGTGGAATGCTGAGCCTTCACTGTTCAGCTGGCCCTGCCCAGGAAAGCTCTACCACAGAGGTAGTCCATTATTTTTTGTCAAGGGCCAAATTTCTTGGTCAAGGTATGGGCAACGTCTAGATTCCAGAGAAAATAATAAAAACCACCCCAACAATAATGATAAGATGAGTCCAGTCAAAAGTGTCTGGCGGGCTGGATTTGGCTGCCTATTGACCATCCTTGCTTTGAGATTGCTTTCTAGGGATGAACTCTGTGCTTCATATTTATTGCTGAAGAAAGCTTATTGGAATTGCACGTACGCTTTGCTTTTTGCAATCATGTGCTAATTTTGGGTGTTTGTGCATAACGCGCTCCCCATCTAGCCTGTATGTGCTTCTGTTTGAATCTTGGTCGACTTGTGTGTGAAGTATATAAGGCGTAATTAACCCCCGAACTACCCCTCTCTTTTCATTTGTTTACTTAAAGATTTTTGCTCATAGTGAGACTATCAGACATTTTCTTGCCCGCTCTCTTTTTTGTGCATGTTTGTCTTGCATTTTGCTTGGATGGTCACTGAAGTGTACAAAATGCAAATTACGAGTGTTGGCGCTCCAGTGAGCTGCACAATTAAAGCAAAAAAAAAAAAAAAAAAAAGTCTACAGCGCTTCAGCTATGCTTATATTTGTACAGCCACAGCAAGAGGACAAAATTTGAACTCTGAATTCTTTGATTTTGGCCTAAAAGCCAAGTAAATCCAGGAAGTGCCATTGCAAAGCTATATGAATGTCAGACTAAAGCTTAATGCCGAAGAAAAATAAATAGCTACATAAACGTTCTCTTTAGAAGAAAAACAGAACTGGCTTCAAAACAGATTTAAAATCAGAGGCCTAGCTGCTGACTCTTCTGAGACAGCGTAAGATGCACAGGCCAACATAAAGGCCAGGAAAAGAAGAAATACTACACCAGAGGCATCTGTATTAATCCTAGGGCTTTCTACAGTGCAGCTGGGCCCTTGCTTCCCAAAGAGTGTAGACAGACATGCCTCAGCTCAGCTGGAGCTAAAGCGCTAAGAACAGAAGGGTGGCTGCTGCAGCAGCTCAGGCTAGTCACCCATATATGTACCGAGGGTCTCTGGGCTTGGGTAGCTAGCCCAAGCTGCCCTGGTCATGCTGCTATTTTTTAGCTGCTAGCTTAATCACAGTGAGAGTATCTACAGCAACCTGAGCTGGAAATTCTGCCTCCCAGCTGCAGCATAGATGTACCCTAAATCCAAGGACTGCTGAGCGCCTCTTCTTTTGTACTGGGGCGGCTCTCCTGAGCCATCACCCTGCTACACTGGCTATACTGCTATTTTTAGCAAGCCAGAGTAGCCACTGGCCTCTTTTAGTGCTTTTGAGCACAAAATGCAGAGGGGACCGAGGTCCTCGGCTGGTGTAAAGCAGCGCAATTCAACTGGTGTTACTGGAATGGTGCCCACAGACCCCAGCAAGGGCCTTGCCCATTTAATTCTAAACACTGAGCCAGTCCACGTGCCAAATTTCTGGCAATGGTGAACAAACTGCTGCCACTTTTCTGTGCAGCTGACATTCAGAGGAGCAGAAAAGTTTTTTTTTAAAAAGTAGCAATTTTTTTAACGGTATATTGTGTGTATCTTGTGTAGGGACTAAGTGCACAATTTAGCTGAGCTAGCCAGCTTCCCTGGAGCACTATGAAATTATAGGTCCCAGGCTTACCATCCCAAGAAATTCCATATAATCACATGTAGCAATTTAGCACTTAAGTAACTTTAGCAAAATCCCCAAACAATCATCTGTTGGTTTGGCTGCCCCAAACTCCTAACTAGGAACGGTACAAGAGAATCTAACAGCCACTGTTAAGGACCTGATCCTGAGCTTGGGGGGGGTCAGATTCTCAGCTGATTATAATCTTGGCACACCTACACTGACTTCATGTACACCAGCTGGAGATCTGGCCATGAGGTTTTTTGTTAGTGACTTGAACGGAAGCATAATCAAGCTTTGAGTTACTAAAGGAAAGAGCAATACAACTCTGAAGGGAACGTGCAATGAAACGTCAGTTTGCCCAATGTCGTTCTCATAAACAAACAAAGAAACCCTCCCCAGATGTTTGTATAAAAATATCATCCTTTTATTACATTGCACACAATACATCTTTAGAGAGTTTCAAATTTCCACAAGATATTTTCACACACAGGCAACTGCGCGATGCTGGGGATGTCACAGTTCTAGGAGGGGGAAAATTGGGAGTAAAAATCTTTTTTCTGTTGTCGTTGTCTTTGGTGATTTTTATTTTTAAGATTGGCCCTCCAATCCTCCTCTCACGTACACCAAAGCCCCCTCCCGAACGTCAGCAGGCCTGCCTTGCTGTAGCCAAGAGGAGAATTTTACACAGGGATGTCGTACCAACTTCAGAAATATGACAAGAGGGTTCCCTATCCTACTGAAACTGTAGGTTTGATCTGAAAACGCACCAACAGTCTTTCAATATTTTATGTCCATTATTATCTTTGATAACTTAGCATTGGGGATTTCATAGCAGAAGTGATATGTTCGATCCTGCCAGTGCTACGCAATGAAGAGGCTCACTAATAAACGACTTCCATGCTGGAAGAAGCTCTCCTAGGGCTCACGTGGTACTGAACGCATCCTGAGAGGTGATGGATGCCCCTGAGTGCCTCCTGACTTCAATGGGAGTTGAAGGCACTTAGTCCCCTGGCCCCCAGGCTTCCAATCCCAGATGTGTGTTTACTTTACACATCTCTCTCTTTCTAGATGCATCCACCACCACATGTGCTCAAGGCAGAGAATCGGTTTTAGACGTTGTGCACTTTAAAAACTATCTCCCTACCAAAGCAGCGCCGTGTGATGTTACCAGCTAAGCGGGCATCTCTGAAATCGGCAGAGTAAACTGCCGCATGCACTGAAGCATGCTGCTGACTAGGGCTGGGAAGGAGAGAACAAGAGAGTGACATCCCCATGGACGTGCACCACTGGGGATTGGCTAAGACTCGAGCAGCCTTGGTCTCTGTCGTGATACGTGCCAAGCCTGCATGTGTGGGACACACTTTCCTGATCTGACAGAATGAGCAAGACTGCAAATAGTAAGCAGAACTGTTAGCTATTTTTCTGGGGGCAGGGGGCAGACAGGGTGGCTGGAGGTCTTAATGGGGGGAATCTGATCACTTGCCACAACCAAATGTGAAAAAGCCTGAACTTCGTTCCATGGAGGCGCATTCTGCACAAATAGATCAGACTTAATGATTCAAACCACCTTTGCGTGTCATCGCTTGGTAATTTATATAAGACATTTTCACTGCATTGCTTCAGAGCCAATCAATAGATGGAGGCTTATCTTGGTTTCCATTATTTCTCCGTAGTTAGAGATGCAACAATATCTGGATTTCACCAGGCCTGCCTGCTAGTGCTTTGTTTGCTAGATGTTACTGATGCTCTAAGAAGCAGAACATTAGCAAATGCAAAACTAATTGACATTCTAGAAAGTCAATTAGCCATTTTATGATCCAGCAGCTATGAACTTGGGCAGAGAAAACAGAAGGTAAATTAGACTCGTCTTTTGTAAATTTCTAGTAAAATGGCAAGGAAGAGGATTCCCACTTCCCCTGCAAGAAGATCAACATAAAAACATCAGCATCCGGAGTGAGGTTCCTTAAAAAATAAATAAACCTCAGATTCAATTAACTACAGTATTTAACATCCACCTTAGATCTGCTTTAAGTCTACACATTACTCCAAGGCTGGGATTAACAGATATAAACTAAACATTCTTTATGAGCTTCTCTGTTATAAGGCAACTTGAAATAGATTCACTTCTGGACAGGGGTAGGGTAGGAGGTGGTTTCCGCTACCAAACAATGGCTGTATCATCATGCTGGCTGAAGAAATAAGAAGATGGGTCTTAATTCTGAATGGCTATGAACCTCTCTGGATTCTTCCCACCATCCAAGGGGGTCTTTTGGACTGTTCAGCATGGCCTGTTCTTTTCCTTATGCACCCGCTGACATTCTGATATGAAATATAAACCCAGCCAAAGCTAGATAAGGCAACAAAAAAACATTGTTTTCTTCCCCAAGTAAACAAATCAGTATCTTTATCGCAAATGGTATCCCAGGCCTTCCACAGGGGCTAACACATTCCCTGTGTAAGCAGAAGCAATACAAGCAAGTTAAAAAGGGGCCTCTTTTAAATATACATTCAGTCAGTCAGCCTCACACACTCCCATGCACACGTACATACATAGATTTATATAGACGCACGCACACCAGCTTCTTGACTTGCCATCAAGTTTCCTTGCAGGTTGTCTACTGGGAGAATCAGTCTTTGAAAATAATAAAGAGGAGCGTTCCCTTGCAAAGTGACACGGGCGGGATCTCTCGCCTGGTGATCCAAGCTGCAGCATTAGTTTAGAGGTTGTAAAAGAACAGGAAGGGCTGGGAAGGTAGGGGACAGGGATAGAGATATGTAGAGTTCACACAGACGCTAGGTGAGGAGAAAAGTGCAAAAATCGAGGCAACGTATTTGAAGTCTGAATTTTTGTTTTTGTTTGTTTTGTTCTTGCTCCTGTTCGGCTCTCAGCAGCGCGAGCTGTGGTCTTGCTCTAGTTTTATTGTTAGGGTGGGCTCCACTGCCAAAGGGGCCCTGTTGGTATAATGGGAGGTTTTGTAGGTGATGGCGTGATCACTCTTCTTGGCCGCATAGCGGAACCGGTGGTAGTGGAGCACAAGGGCCAGCGCGACGGAGACCAGCACCAGCACAGCACCTCCGGCGGCCATAACGTAATACCAGTAGGCTGGGATGGGCTGCACTGACACCGTGTCCACTGTGGGCTCGCTCCCTGGCAGAAGGGTGCCCCCTGGTGGAGAGACATAGAAGAGTGTTGCTAGGTGGGATGCATGCAGACTAATAAAAAGAAACACACATGCTTTCAAGAGTACAGCACAGCATTAAGTGAGGTTATGTGACCCAGCTCCAGATACAAAACTTCCTCTTTGGGAGAAACACAATTCGGGTGTTTGATGAGCAGACATATTAAAGTGGCTTATTAATTAGTCAACCTGGATTTAAATACAAATTCCAGCATTTTTGATATGAACAAAATCCAGTTTTGGGGGGGGGTTGTGGAGGGGAGGGCCTTCCCTGAATCAGCTTTGTCTTGTCTCCACATGACAGTTGTGGCAGGCAATGACAAAACGTCACTGTTTTAACTGGAGGTAGAGTTTCATAGCAAAGCAATAAGGAAGTCGCAATAGAATGCTGGGAAAGAAATCAGAGGGAGAAATATTCTTCATTCTTAAGAGAAAAAACAGTGAAAAAGATCTCTCGCCAGGGTGTCCTAGACCTCTGCATAGAGATGGGACCATGACGATTGTCTAGTTTGACTTCCTGTATAGCACAGGCTGTGGACTGTCACCCAGCAATTCCTGCATCAAGCCCACAATCTTCAAACATTTAGCAAGCCAGGATGCACAATCTACGCTGCTGAAACTAAACTACCATCAGCCACCTGTGTCGCTGAATTCAGGCTTGGTTAAGTGTCTGGGGCTTTCCCTGTTCCTCCACGTTTAACCCTTTTTGTGCCAGCACATCTCTCACACAGAAAAGGAAGGTGGAGGGAGGCATGTATCGCTTTGTGGCTGAGCTATTTGTTTTAAAGGTCATGTCCGGATAATATGGCATACATACAAATTCTGTTTTATTGCCAGCCCACGCACACATATGTCCTCCAACAGACTCAGAAGATGCTAAGTGGTATGTTTAGGCTAAAACCCACCTATCTCACTAAAGTAGGGCGGCACTAATGCTAACGCAACTATTACTCAGACTGCTCAAATGTTGCTTTTGGAGACAAATCCTATCTAACTGGGGATGCACTTTTGGAATTTATTGATTGGCTGGTCCATGGACGAGAGTCTCTGAGGCAACTTTCCAGATCACTTGTTCTGTTGTTGAACAAAGACATTTTAGTATTTCTCTGCAGGCAGCCTGACGCTTCTCTCATTTTGCTATCATTTCTGCAATAGAGGGACTCTTCCCACACAGACGGAGTTGCCAGGAGCATCTTAAAGTGGATAGTTTGTGGGCTTCTGTGATTTGGTGTCAACTTATTATTCAGCTCACTGATAATTGCTGCTTGGCAACCAACTCTGTGTCTGTTTTCAGTGCATGCGCAGAAGATTCCAAGGGGAAAATGAAATACTGAAGGATGAGTCCTGCTATGCACACAGCAAGGATGTTTCCCATAACGGTCCTCCCCCACCTCCCCCAGGTGTCCTACGAGACTGAGGTGGTGATCTATGCGGTAGGCTGCAGAGTTTTGTTCTGCTGTAGCCTACATAGGAGATCAGTTGCTTCTTAGTCACAAAAAGTGATGAGAGTGAAAAACAGGGATCAAAACTGCATCCAGAGCGCTTGGAAAAGACTGATAGGGTACATCCTGCTTCTTTGGTGCAGGAGATTGGAAACAACTCACACATTTGTAATTCCAGGCAAGAGTCTCCTTTCTCGGAAGAAGTGTACGTTCCTCCCTGATACACACACAGTCACAACCATCATTAACTGGCCTGTGTCTCAGCAGAGAGGCTATTTACTGAGTGGTAACAGAAGGATGAACTCTCCTTTCACCCTCCCACAGAGGCAGTCCCTCCAGAACAGAGTGGAGGGACATGGGCAGGGCAGCATGGGAGAAGCCTGTAGTGTGGCTGCCAGGGCTGCGCCTATTCTGGGCATAAGCAGACATGCCAAGAATGTCCGACCTATGTGACTGGGCAAGTCATTGAGTCGCTCTGTGCCTCAGTTCCCATTTGTACAATCAGGGACGTCCCTAGCTATTTTGGTGCCCTATGCAGCCCCCCCTTCAGAGGGGCTGAGTGGGGCACCAGGCCTCTGCAGGGTGGGGGCTGGCCCCAGGCCTCTGCAGGGGGCTGTGTGGGGCCCTGCCCCAGGCCTCCACGGGGACGGGGGGATGGGGGGCTGGCTACTTCCTGCGGGAAGTGGAGTGACCGGACCCCAGCCTCTCTCTGCTCCCCTGGCTCCCAGCCTTGGGGGAGGGGGGGACCGCCCCCCAGCACTCGCCGGTGGTGCAGCTGGGAGCCAGGGGACCAGAGCAGGCTGAGGCCGGGTCGCTTTACTTACCGGTGCCCCAAATTTCCTAGTGCCCTACGCAGCTGCATACTTTGCACATGAGTAAGGACGGCCCTATGTACAATAGGGACAACAGCATACCCAGCTCCCAGGTGAGGATAAATACATCACAGATTGTGATGTGCTCAGATGCTATGGTAGTGGGGGGCCATGAAAGACAAGGAAAGAAAAGCACAACACGACGAGGCACTACAATAATACACATGCTAAATAATAAACCCCATTGGACTATCATCCTCCCGTTCACTCTCCCTGAGCCAGTTCCTGAGGGGTGATGGTGGTGCCAGTCTTGACTCTACAAGACGCTTGGATGGGGTTGGCCAATCTGCGCCCTCCTCCCCACATACCTGGCTGTAAGGGGCCCTGGGCGCTGTTGTCACCTCACGCCACTGCAGGGGCTACTTGCTCCGCCCCATAGTGCTACCACAAGGGAGCCTGGTTTGCTCCCTATCAAATATTTGGAGGGGGGTCCTAAAATCCGCCCCCTCAGTTTTTTTTCTTTAAATGGACCCACACTGGGTTATTTCTATCATGCAAAGGTAGGGGCACAGATGCGCTGCACACAGCTGTAGCTAGCACAGGGTTTCTCAAACAAGGGTCATCACATGTGTAAGGAAAGCCCCTGACGGGTTGGGCCAGTGTGTTTACCTGCCCCGTCTGCAGGTCCGGCCGATCACGGCCCCACTGGCCACAGATTACACCGGCCAGTAAGTCCCTCGGCCTGCCCCGCTTCCAGCAGCTTCCATTGACCCGGAGCAGTGATCTGTGGCCAGTGGGAGCCGCGATAGGCTAGACCTGCCAATAGAGCAGGTAAACACACCAGCCCGGCCCGCTGCGCCCCGCCAGGGGCTTTCCCTACACAAGCGGCGACCCGTTTGAGAAACCCTGAGCTAGCACAGTTTTGCGCCCCATGTGGGCACATGTGGCTACCCAATGGCAGTGTGCTGTCATTGTCAGGCAGTGTGCAAAGTGTGAGGGGATGGTAAGAGGAGATTATTGACTACACTGAGCTGAAAGGAAGTGCACACAAGTGCCGACGGAAAAAAAAATTCCAGATGAGAATGTTTGTTTAATGTTCTTGTAGAAAAACTGCCTTATTTCAAACTGGCTGGTGCACTGAGAAGAGAGTTTACAATGTGGTCATAAAACAATACCCAAGTAATAAACTGCTGATCTCTTTGGGGAGGGTGTAAAAGTACAAACTGTCCTGCAAAATGACAAACGATGCAAATATCTCCACTAGATCTCTGCTTGCCGCCCAGGCAGCACAGGAATGGAAACCTACAGATGTTTTAATTATGGCTGTTTGGTGCTAACTGGCACTTTAAGGCCCAGATTCTCAGCTGATGTATACCAGCATAGCACTATCGAAGTGAGAGGAGTGAGACCTGTTCACAGCAGCTGAGGATCTGGCCCCAAATACCTTAAATTCATGACCTGGCTGGAAAAGTAGTAGTCGTCTCTTCTCCATTCCCAAAGGCTTGCTGCTTTCTTCTCTTTAAAATCAAGGATTGCGCTTTCTTTAGGTGAAGGATGCAGACTTTGTGAAAGAAATTTGCCTTCCCTCTGCCAAATGGACCTGGGCACTTATTTAATTTTAAATGACAAGGGCTTTGCCAGACCTCTGTGAAGGTGTATAATATACCAGCAAGTCTCACAGATAACCAGTCATTGTTTCCAAAAGCAAATCCACTTTGCTGAGTCCTAACAAATGTACGTATGTCTAATCACCATCCTTGCTTGCTCAGAAACATCTACTCTTAATCTGACAGCTAGATGGGGCATAAGAAGTAGCATTACAGCAGCTGCATTTCAAACACTGAAGGCTCAATTCTGGGTGCAAAGGCCAGTAGTACATAGCCTGGATAACAATATGATGTGCTTACATAACACTTCCCATTGACGAGAGCTTCACAAACAATTCACGTTGCCTCACACAGCTACTCTGAGCTACAACCCCAGGTACATTATGGAATTTACCACCAAATTTGCTCCTGGCCTCAGAAATCACCCGCAGAATCTCAATGTTGATTCAAAAAAGTTTTGTCCCTTTATGCTTGCAGACATAATCTTAAAATGTGAACAGTGTAAACCAAGACAGCAATGCCTGCCTGAGTCTGCAGAGAGTCTGAAACAATCGTGCTGATAGGTGTGAACTGAACCATTCACCTCAGTCAGGGCCCAGTGGACTCTGTAATTCCGTATCTGTGGAATTTGACATTTTCCTAAGATCCCCTGAAGTTCAGCAGTTTTGCTGGAGAATTTGCCATTTTGTTGCAGCCAAGTGCCTGATTTTGAGTCTGTCTCCCCACCCTTCTGGAACCTGCCTCTTGCTCTCCAGATTTCTCCACAAGAGGGCATTTACTGGAATTCATGTTCTGCACTATACCATGCAACTGAGCAGCAGGGGGTTGGGAAGCCAGAGCTTACAGCCAGGCAAAGGGGAGCCAGAAGTGTAGGCTGGCAAGCTAGGCGGCCTGGAGAACAAACACTACAGCTGCCAGGACCTTGGGAGCCAGGGTATGAGCTGCTGAAGATAGGTATAAGCTCCCCCTTCCCTGGAATGCATGAGGGGAAAAGGAGGTGCTGAGCCTGGCTGCTGAAGAACACTGTGGGAGCTAAACCTCTTGGTAGAGTACAGAGAAAGAACCCATCATTGAAAACTATTGTCCATAAATTTCACATCCGTTAGCATCTTCAGGTCTGGGCCAGTGCACGTGTGGGGATTGAAGAGAGGGGAACAAAAGGGTGATCAGTTAATGTCACAGTGGATTTTAGGGGCTGTGGTTTCAAAATTTGGTCTCCCCGTGCCATGGAGTCCAGGGCGCCCTGACTACCAGACATGGATTCATTATACTATGCATTTATTTGAGAAGCATACTGAGGCATAGAGAGGTTAATGCCCAGGGCTGTACATTAGATGGGGCCAGAAATGTGAAGCGAAACTAGAAGTCCTGACCCCAGCAGCCACAAAACTGATTAGCTCTTATTCCCCCGAGTAGAGGGGGATCCTGGATGGTATAGAGCCTGTGCAGTCAACTCTATACCACTCCTTCCCAGCCCCACTGGTGCAGCTGACATGGCTTGGGGGAGGGGGAAGAGCATGACTAGAGCACCGTTGGACTCCAAAGATACCTAGCTCCTTCGAGGCTAAGGCTCAGCGCAATCTAGAGCAACCCTGATGCTACTCTAACTTGCTCCAGAAACTGAGCCAGCCCATGGCCAGCTCAGAACTGGAAGGACATAAAGATGGCTTCAAGCCACCTCTGCTCTACTCCAGCCCGGTCCCAAGGATCTAGCACCAGGTCTCTTGCTTTAATTACTACATCACACTGGCCCAAGGTAGGCTGAGGAGATAGCAGAGGTCTGGAAAGTCAATTTAGCAACTCAACCAGTTAAGGAATCCCACTCATTTGTCTTCAAGCATTAACAAAACCAACTTGTAGCATTAAATGTAGTTCTTTCTTACGCTGCTGACTGCTATAAATAGCTGCCAGTCATTCAGTACATGCATACAGTACACCGATGTTATCGGCTCTGTTTTACTGGCTCTTTGTTTCCTGGAAGTTTATTTTACATATAGAAAAATGCTCTGCTAAGATGAAAAAAACCCATCCTCTTAACTACATTACTTTTCTGGTCTCCCTTACGTTCTCCCACACGTCTCACACTCTCTCCTTTCTTTCATTCATTAGAGCTCTAGTTCTAAAAAGAGAAAAAAAAGCGCCTTTCTGTTTCTGTCAGGTTTGTGTGCACTTTGTTTTATGCATCACTTGGGATGCATATCATTGTAAGTCTGATTCAGACCACAGGCTCTGGGACATTTTGTTTGTGTGCAACGTTTGCTAACATTCACCCTTGTGCTGCCTACACACTACCACCCCACCCTCCCAGCCACACAGCAATTTCAGGATTTAACATTAAAACCAAAGATTTAGTTAGGTAAGAACAAAAATCAAAAAGGACAAAAGTAGAAAATAATATGTCTAGAACCCCTAAGTCTGTGGCCCTGTGCCACAACCATGTCACAGATACACGGTCCTCTTAGAAATCACTGAAAAATATGCCAATATGGACTATTAACATGGCGGTGTTTTTCATAGATTCCAAGGCCAGAAAGGGCCATTATGACTATCTAGTCTGACCTCCTGTATAACACAGGCCATAGTATTTCAACCAAATGACTCCAGCATCAAGCCCATACCTGCTGGTTGACGTAAAGCTAGACAGACATCCATTTTTAATGATGGAGAATCTACCACCATCAGCTGATGGAGAATCTACCACGTTCCCAGGGAAGTTGTGGTAATGGTTAAAAACTTGCTCCTGAATTTGTTTAGGCCACGTCTACACTACAGGATAATATCGAATTAGCTAAAATTGGTTTTATAAAACTGATATTATAAATTCGATTTCATGTGGCCACACTAGGCACAGTAATTCGCCGTTGTGCGTCCATGGTCCGAGGCTAATGTCGATTTCTGAAGCGTTGCATTGTGGGTAGCTCTTCCGTAGCTATCCCATAGTTCCCGCAGTCTCCCCCGCCCCTTGGAATTCTGGGTGAATCTTATTGTCAGCGGTGTTTCTGGTAAATGTTCCATCATCATCCTCCTCGGCAAACATCGCTGACAATCCTTTCGCACCATTTTTTCCGGATTGCCCTGGCAGACGCCATAAGCACGCACGGCCCATGGACGCCCTGTATCAGCCTTTTTTTTTTCCCGGAACACTCGTATGTGTACTGGATGCCGCGACAGAGAGGGATACTCCACAGCTCTACACCAGCGCATTCACTTCTTTTTAGCATGATAGCAGAGATGCGTTACGCGTCGTTCTGTACCGTCTACTGCCGGAAAACTGGCAATGAATGACGGTTATTCTCTCCTCTATGTATGTCCGCTGCTATCATGATGCCCCCTGGCTGAAATTGCGAGGGGCGCAACGCAAAAGCAAAGATGGGGATTGACTCACTTTGGGACTGAGTCAATCCCTCCCTTAATGGTTCTAAACATAGAGTCAGTCCTGCCTAGAATAAGGGGCAAGTGTATTAGGGACCATGTGTATCAGAGCAAAATGCTCCTGTGTCAGGTATTCACAGGGGGTGCCCTGCAACAATTCCCCCACCGTTGCTTCCCTCTCCTGTCTTAAGTTAGATAGATAAGGGTTAATTTTCTTTTAATCCTGAAAAGGGTGAACAAAGGGGACTCAAAACAAAAGACCCCAGATCCAATTCCGCCCGCTGACTTTTACCTTACCTATTCTACACGCAACCAACCTTCCTCGGATGATCCGTGCAGTTGTCCTGCCATTTGTGTCATGAGATAATCAAGAATGCTAGGAATAAGAAACAATTGAGTGTTTTAGTGACATAAAGAAGGGAGCAGCCTCCCCGGCACGATGATGTACAGGCAGGACATTAAGCCGGTGTGGGGGAGTAGGAAGCCCAGCAAATGCTGCTGCTATGGCAGTCCAGGCCCAGTACAGAATCTTTTCTTTACACAGGAAACGGAGGGGGCTGAAGCCCGCTTCTATGAGAAAAGCTGGATTAATTAGTCGTTCTGTCCCTATCTACTGGGAGTAACCAAGCAATGTTGGCCTTGATGTCAACATGTTAATATTCATGGAGGAGGTTATAGTCCTATTGCACCGAGTCTCCACCGGGGCGGGGGAAGGAGAGGAGCGGATACTGCTCTTCACTAGCCTGCCAGAGCATCGCGTTCTACCAGCAGCATTCAGTACACATGGGTGACATTTGAAAAGAGTGCAAGAAAATGATTTCTTCCCTTTTCTTTCACGTGGGGGGGGAGGAAAAACTGAGGAGTGTCGCCTGAACCACGCCAGACAACTGTGTTTGAACCTACAGACATTGGGAGCTCAGCCAAGAGATGCAAATACCTTTTCAGAGACTGCTGTGGGACGTGGGATACTGGAGTCCTTCAGTACCCCTCATCCGATAAGCGTCCATTATGAGGCTCTGGGCTTCCATTACACTTGTCACGCGACGGCTCACGCGTGTACCCTGGAGATTTTTTCAAACCGCTTTGGCATTTCGTCTTCCTGTAAGGGCTTACGATACAATTGTCTCCCCATACGCGATCAATCTAGTATCTCCCGTACGTCCATGCTGGAGCTCTTTTTGGATTTTGAGACTTGCATCGCCAGCCATGCTGATCAGAGCTCCACGCCTGGCAAAACCAGAAATGTAATTCAAAAGTTCTGGGGCTTTTCCCTGTTACTCTGCCCGCTGCATCGAGTTTCAGATTGCTGTCCAGAGCGCGGTCAGTTGGTGCACTGTGGGATACCTGCTCGGGGCCATTACTTCGATTTCCGTCACATACCAAATCCGATATGTTAATATCAAATTTAGCGCTACTCCTCTCGTCGGGGTGGAGTACAGAAATCGATTTAAAGAGCCCTTTATATCGACATAAAGGGCGTTGTAGTGTGGACAGGTACAGCGTTAAATCGATTTAACGCTCTTTAAATCGATTTAAACGCGTAGTGTAGACTAGCTTCATTCAGTTTCCAGACACTGGATCTTGTAATGCCTTTTTTGTCAGGGTCAAAGGTTCCATATCTCAAATTGGGTCATAGTTTATGCACCCTTGACTGGTCTTATCAAAGCCTGACCCACTTGCTGAGATGTTCGTTAGATTTACCACGGCCTATGCACCCACACTGGGTTATAGTTAAACTATCTGGGTTTTTCAATCTGCCCTTGGAGCAAGCAGTTTTGCTGGATATTAAAAGGAAATTAATCTAGGGGAACATGAACTTTGTCCTGCCAGGAGTCAAAGGGATGTACCTAATTTGCACAAGGACAAGTTGATTCCAGCCATCCTCCTCCTTGAAATAGAGGTGAGAGCCGTGGCGACCACAGGTCCCACCATGTAACACTCCATCTTGATTAGTGTGCCCATTCTCTGCATTGAGATGGAGCAGTGCATGATGGGACCTGTAGCAGTAAAGGAGATGGTGGCCCAGAGCACATGTATGGAGTAATAACAGCCGTAGCAATAGGACTTTCTCGGCAGCCTTCAGATTATTAAACCTCTGCTTTAGCCTGAGACTCAGTCTTCCTCGATCACTTTCCCCATCTAGAAACCAAACACTGGGATTTACTGTTAAGTCACAGTGAACAAATCAGTGCATGTGAACACAGGGTGGAATAAGGGGAGAACTGCTGGTATTTCCATCACTTCTGGGACACAACAATCAACCAGAAAACCACTACTCTCCTCCCTGCCCCACAGAAAGCTCTTCCTCCCACTCCCTCCTACTGCCGGCCTGGCCCATCTGCCTCTCCTTTCCCCCTCACCAGCCAGGCCCTGGGAGGTATTTAGCTGGTGATAACCTCCTCCCTCAGTTTCAGCTACTGGGAAGGGTGTTCGTGGATGAGGGTTTCCAACCAGTGCCGCCCTTCTACTTTTGCCTGCACGTGGGCTGGGGGGTTGAGTGTGTTGGGTAAAATCACAGCACTGTTGAAGTCAATGGAAGTTTTGCCACTGATTTCAACAGGGCCAGGATTTTGTTCATTATTTTTAGTTCACGTCCCAGTCTCTCTCTGAATGCTCTGCAGAGGTTCTCCACAAAGGGTACAGAGAGCCCGGCCGAGATGCTATGCCAATATGACACAGTCTCAAAGGAAGCTTGTAATAGGATAGAGTCCAAGAACACAGGCTGGTTAGTGCCTTTAGGAAAAGAAAATACATTATATAGCAGCATACAGGAATGGTCTGTGTAATGGTTACAAGGCTTTAGATCATTGGGCTAGAATACTATACCAGCTTCTCACCAAGGCTGTGGGTCTCAGTGGAAGGATATATAAACAAGCCAAATACCTAGAACGCTTACATTAAGAATATCACCATAACTATAATATTAGCTCACTGTTAACTCTGAGGGTGCCTCTTCTAATGCTAATAACTTACAGGCTGGTCCAAACCCCACTGAAGTCGATGGGAGATTCTCTGGCAACGCCAGTGGGCTTTGGATCATTTTCATCCGGAGCCATGGATCCCAAAGCACTTTGCAAACTATTGACAAAGGAACAGCTTCACCAATCACTGAAAAGCAGTTACTTCTGGGGTGAAACCCAACACCTTTTAACAGTTCCATGCAACAGTTTAGGAGAGATGGTCAGGAAGGATATTATAACCAACTGAAAAGAAAGGGATCATTTTTAAATAGGCAGAATGCCTTTTAAAACTAAGGATTCCTGCTTTTCCTTTTTTGGAGTTTGACAACCTACACATTCACTCCTGGAGAGGTAGTGAGCCTGAGACACTGAAAAAAAGATGAAAAATCTTCCACAAAAGAGGACAGATCACATTTTTTCAGTGTAGAAAACAACATCCCTGCTGAACCAGAAACATGTTTAATAAGCAGGCACTATCTCTGAATTCCTCTTCCTTTTGTTTTACTCTGTAGGTTTTATCAAAGAGAAGAATCTCATTTGCTATTCTTTAGACTAGCATTATGCTATTAAATGCACCATTTCACCTTGTTTCCCTTTTATTGAATGTCAACTTCCAAACTCCTGGTGGCAGTTGTTCTTCCAATTCTACCACCTAATTTCCTTCTCCTTGCAAGCAGGCCTGCTGCCAGTGTACCTCACTAATAGCTTTGGCATCTGTACGCTGGAAAGCACCCATCTTCATGATAAAATAAATCATTGCCACCCCTTTTACTCTTGATTCACTACCAATTTTTTTTGGTTAAATCTGTTGGTGGTTACTCTTTGCTCCTGGGTCCTACATTTAAGCTTTATTGCGCCTCACTGGGCATTGTGAAGTAGAGCACTTTATCCGGTCTTATTTGTCTTGATAATGGGCTTCCGAACTTTAATTAGACATGAGGTAGCAAAGCCTGCTCTGCTATCTTCTCCCCTCCTCTCCACAAAGAGTGCATAGGCTAATGCCCTCTGATGATGGGAAGGCATATTACACATTTACAGTTTCTCCTGTCTCGTAACAGTGCACATTATTTTCATATGCACGCACACTGGTTAAAAAATAAAAACCAAAAATGAAATCATGCCATCAGAGAAATTACTCAAATAAGTGCCATTTTACCTGGAATGTAGAAGTTCTCACCTGGGAAAGCTGTGATGGGTTCTGCAAATGGAAAATAATATTCTGATTTTAGAAAGGAGAATGTTTAAAACAAAGAGAAGATCACATTGGATGTGTCCCTAGTGACTTATCAGTGACATCTCCTCAGGCTCGACATCAGCATCTGTGACCCCTGTGACTAAATGAGGAGCCCTAATCCAATAGTTCCCAAACTTTTTACTAAGGCGACCTATCAACTGTATATAAATTCCTGGGTGACGCCCAAAATCATACACCAGCGTCCTTCTCCTCCACTGCTGTGTTCTCCTGGCCATGTGAGGAGGCACTCACCACCTGCAGCAATACCATCTACCCTGACAATGGTGCAAGTGATCCTACTACATGCCCGGAAAAAAAAAAAGGTTGAATCAGAAACTGCACATTCAGTGATAATGGGCTAAATGAAACAGACTACAAAGACGGGCCTGCAAAATGTGCTGATAAAACAAATGCCCATTTGTTATCAATGAAGTTATCAATCATTACCTCTCTAGATACTATAAGTGGCTGTTGAAGGGGGTATTGTGGAGTTACCTTGTTGTTGGAGTTGTGGTAGGCTTGTCTTGGCAGGCCAGGGGGGCTCGGTTTTCTTTTGCATTTAAAAGGTAGTAACCCTATCTAGCAAACACTGCAATAACTCACAGGAGCTCCTCAATAGAAGCAGGGGTGTGGATTTCACAATACTGAAGAGGCCCCTCTTTCATAGACTTTAAAGCCAGAAGGGACCATCATGATCATCTAGTCTCACCTCCTGCACATTGCAGGCCACAGAACCTCACTCATCCACTCCTGAAATCGACCCCTCACCTCTGGCTGAGTTACTGAAGTCCTCAAATCATGGTTTAAAGACTTCAAGTTACAGAGAATTCACCATTTACACTAGTTTAAACCTGCAAATGACTTGTGCCCCATGCTGCAGAGGCAGGGCCGGCACAAGCTATTAGGCTACCTAGGTGGTCGCCTAGGGTGCTGACATTTGGGGGCGGCGACTGCGGTGGCCGGATAGTCGGCCCCGCGGTCGTAGGCGGTATTTCGGGGGCAAGACCTTCCGCCGCCTCTGTCAGGGGCACCATTTTGGGGGCAGGACCTTCCGCCGCCTTGGGCACCAGAAAGGCTGCCGGCGCTGCTGTGCAGAGGAAGGCAAAAAAAAACCCCAGGGTCTCTGCCAATCTGCCCTGGAGGAAAATTCCTTCCCAATCCCAAATATGGCGATCAGTTAAACCCTGAGCATGTGGGCAAGACCCACCAGGCAGACACCTGGGAAAGAATTCTCTATAGTAACTCACAGCCCTCTCATCTAGTGTCCCGTCTCCAGCCATTGGGAATTTTTGCTACTGGCAGTTACCGATGGGCCACATACCATCAAAGGCAGTCTGAGATTAGCGTGAGCTAAAAAGTTGGATTTAGATCCAGACTTCAGGGTACAATATGCCCCAAATTCAGAAGTGTTTGAATTCAGGGATTCACTCATCATAGAAATAGGAGCCTGCTACCAAATCCCAATCTGAATCAGTGTTCAGATTCCAAAACACCCTGAAAGGTGGGCGGTATTTGGATCTGGGGTCTGGGTTCCAGCCCATCTCTAGTTTCAGTTTTCACAGGCCACATCTCTTCTGGCTAGCCATGCATCCCTCTGTCTTACAGTCCCGATAAACAAAGGAGTGTGATTTTTGCAGTTACTTTGAAGAAGTGATCTGTTACAAATTACTGGATCTGAAAAGCAACAATCAGTGCTTATTAGTGATTACTTGCTCTCAAAAGTAATAGACTTCTGAGTATTTTTAGATTACTTCTGCATTACGCCTGTGAGTCATAGGACCAGGCTGTGGCTGTATAGAGCACTGTGAAATCATTGCTCAAGTTCAGAACACGAGTGACAGGTTTTCGAAAGGAAAAAATTATTGAGAGTTAGAGTTCTTTTCAGGCTGAAAAGGAATCAGATTACTTCCCAGGATTACATTTTAAAAACGGTAGCCTGTTACCCTTGTCAGTTATTTTTATGGTGCTGACAAAGACAGAATGTGGTATGCGCATATTGTTTCATATTTCTATAGTGGCTTCAGAAGTTACCTTACAGCTGAAATAGCGTTACATTTTTCAGTTAAAACCATTTAAAAATCCCTTTGTCAGGCATAATCAAAACCAAAATATCACCATTTACTATTAGGTTCATAGGTCCAGATTTAAGTTCCTGAAAAGATACAAGTAAATCTATGTAGCAGTTTGAAGCAATTTTTAGAGCTAGTGTCTAACATTTTTTGGACCTTTATGACTTACAAAGGGCTTTGTTTTAACACTTAAAGCTTTTCTTACATGTAGATAAAAACAAAATATTGGCTAATCAGGCAAGTTTGAGTATTTTAAAAAAGCTAGAAAAGAAAAGTTACTAGCATTATTCATCATTCGCATTTCTTTCTTATGCTATGGACGCTATGCCATGTTTGTCAAATGCCAACACAGAATTTTTCACATGCAACATTAGCTCTTTTGGCACGAGGGCAAGCGGTCAATAGAGTTCAAAGCTTCAAAGAAACTTGGACCCACGGAGCTCAGAACCACTCCAGGACAAGAAGTTGACCTCTATTCTATTCTATTCTATTCTATTCTATTCTATTCAGGCTCTTGTACTGCCCTCATTACCGCAGTATCTAAGCCTTCCAGCAGTGCATTAAGCAACATGACTAACAACTGTTATGTGTGGTTCATTTTCTCGCTTGTCCTAGTGCCCTATCTTGCTGAATTTAGGAGGCCCCTGGCAACCTGTGCAGAGACAGCTTACTGATGTGAACCTTTTAAAGTCCACTTTGGGCCACGGCCAGCTCCAATGGAAAGACTCTGATTTCAGTCCGGTTGGGTGTGGCCAACAGCCAAGCACATCTCCTGCTGCTGTATGGGAGGCCCACTCCCATGGACGTCTGCCAACACAGACCCCACTAATTAGATATTTTACATAGTCCAACTCCACCCACCACTCCTCTAGGGCCAGACCCTGCCAGGACATTGAAATCAATGGGAATGAACATCTTGGCAGACTCTATCCCATGTTCATTATCTGGGGACTGCCATTATCTAAATACAATAGAGGGATGGGTAGGCTAGATGGATGAACAGTTGAATTACCATTCCAGTGGTAAACCTCTAATAAACGTTTTTAAAGCTTATGTAGCTTTCATGTTTAATGAACCTGTCTACCTGACTTTTGCCCTGAACTGGGAAATGATGAATTCGAGCACAAGCTTCTCTTTCATTATTGTGTTAACACTGCTATAAAACCCCTCTGCTATTTATTTCTCATTAGAAAAGGCTCCTATTGAACCCATCAGTCCCTCCAAGCATGTAATGCTGACTGGCAGCTGGTTTCCTGTGTCTAGCACTTTCCTTTTAAATTTTGTGCATGTCCTTTTTCTACAGAGTATTCCTTAATAACCCCACCTATTGTTTCAGCCCTCCTCTGTAGACATATATATTCCCCTTGATGCCTTTGACACCAGTACCTATGTTCCCTAGGACTTATTTTGCCTGATATCCTTCAGATGCAAAGAGTAGCTTTGTTGAAATCCAAAAAATCACTATAGCTCTGGCAGGAGAAGAGTTCCGGTCCCTTGGCAGAATCCTAGAAACAAAGGCTCTCATGAACTGGACAACTTTTGCTGCATGCAACAGTGATTCCTTGTCTCATTTTGTGCAGCCGAAAGGATACCAGAATCACGGGGTGTAATTCCATGAGCTGTGTTATGCTGGAGGTCAGACGAGATGTCACAAAGATCCATTCTGGCCCTAAATATCTATAAGTCTGTGAGACAGGTGTTTACGTACCCATACAATTCTCTAGGGAGATATCGGAGCCAATCCAGATGTCATCGATGGCAATTTCTCCCGAATGTCCTTTGCGTATAACACCATCGAACACAATCTACAAGCAAATCAGAACAGAAATGTCACCGTTAGGCCTCCACTCCCAAGCAGCATAAGCAGTCCTTGTTCCCCTGCGAGAAAGAGCCGAAAATGTGCTCCCCACTTTTCAGTCACACCTGAGAAGCTAATGGCAAGGGGCCAAATAATGGCATCCTTACCTGGTTTTACCAGTCCTCACTCTGGCAAAACTTCCGTTGGCAGTGAGAGTTCTGTCTGAGTAGGGACTGAGTGAAAATTCAGGGAGTTCATCATTTGGCCCATCAGTTGACAGCTGGATTCCCAACTCGCAGTTTATTTGAATAAAACTTATTTTTCAGGGACTACAAAACAGGGCAATTGACTTGGGGTTTCATTGGTTATCATGGGCTCAGCAGGACTGAATCAGCATAGTTCCAGTGAAGTCAATGGAGCAACATGGATTTATACCAGCTGAGGAGCTAGCTGACTGAATTAATACTGGACACGGGACATGACAAAAAAGAGGTTTAATACCTGGAGTAAGTTTAAAGTGATAATACTAAGCTGTGAAAAATGCTGAGTAAAAATACCTGCATTATTTAAGTAATATTCAGTTAGTTATTTAGTAGCTGTACATCATTTTTAACATGCAAAGTACTATCTGTAAGGTGCTTGGATGCTTTGCAAGAACGAGGCCCACACACACTGTGAGTTATTTGGCTTTAATGAAGGCAAAGTGACACATTCACAATGGGGACCCTGGGCGTTGCTGTCACTTAGGCGGGGAACCCAGCACCAAAGCTCAGCTCGGCCTGGGTCGGAGTCTAAAGGTGGACCGGGAGCATACAGCTATATATACACAATATAAAAGCAACTTATACATATGCAAAAAGGGACTTCCCACAGGCTATGTCTGCTCTTTGGCCCAAGGCCATACAAACTGGTTTTAACCAGTTAAAAGCAAGTTATAACTGGCATGCTGTGTTTTACAACGACCGGCCACTTAGCAAGCAGGGGCTTTTCACAAGGCCGCCGAGAAAGCGGAGACACCCTAGCTAGGCCGTGACACAGTCTTCCGCAGTCCCCTACACTATCTAAATGCCAGGTATCCTATATGGAAGCACATTGCATTCATTGGTATTTTATTAAAAAACCAAATGACCGCACATAAACCAGCAATACATCTCCAGGGACACCAGTGCAAAGACCTTTGTTTCATGTTTGCAGCCATTACTTCCTTTCCACTGATAACTTGAAGCCCAATCCCGCAGTCCTCACACAAGCAAAAAAAACCCTGACCTCAACGGGGAGTTTTGCGAGTCGAGACTGCAAGGTCAGACCCTAAATTCCACGGCACGGGGACCATGTTTTCCCTTATGTTTTGAACAATGCTGAGCACAGTGACTCAATAAGAAGTAAGAATAGGTAGCACATGTTCTCTGGCTAACTGGCTGAGCTTTGGCTTGCCTTACCAGCCCACAGTAGCTGCTCTTTGGCTGGAGAAGAGATTGATACACTGTTCTGCAAACCCTTTCATTAACTTCACAATGGGGTGCTGGCAGTTTTGGAGAGGTTTTGCAGGACTGGGCACATGAGTTGTATCTATCTGGGCCCGATTCTCTTCCCATTGACACAATGGAGGCAGGATCAGGCCGTTAAGTCTGCTTGCCTTGAATGGCTTCTGGTCTCAAGGTGCACACAGACCTGATTTCACCCTCCCTATACCCAACCCCCAGACTTGGAGCCAAGGTCAGGAACCTGGTGTTTGCTTTTTTTTCATTCTCTTTTTCAAAGTGGGCTCCTTCCCTCCCACCTCCCCACCTTTCTGCTGGCAGGATTTGTTTGTGTTTGCTCCCTAGGGCTTTGTGTCTCTTGTCAGATTACCTGATAAACATCTAAAAGGAAAGGGAGGAAAATATTTGTAAAAGGGGAGATTTCAGGAATATAAAAGGCAACAGGATGAACAAAGCCCTAAGTCTGCGTATAAGGACAGGCACATTCTGAATAACAAATAGAGTGTTATTTAGTTACTATAGCAACATAAGAAATACAATGAAAACAGCTCCGCTCAACAACGTTCCCTAATGATGAATGGGCACAGCCCTTTGAAATATTGACATAACTATCACTAAAAGCCACTGCAAGCTGAGAACAAATGGCCCTTTATCATCTTACTTGATAGTCCATATTGTAGCTTGGCAGAATGATCCGTCCCTCTTTCCACTCATCCCCTTGGTCTTCCAAAATGATCCACAACAGCTTTTTCTCCTGGCTTGCTTCCCGCCACACCTGCAGCATTATCCCCTTCCCGCCAGATGCTTGGTACCGGAACACCATGCAGACAGCACTCCTGGGCAAGTAGATCGTGGGGCTGACAAGCCGAGCACGCTCGTCCTCTCTTCTTCCACTGCTCTGCAGCTGCAAGTAGCTTTTACTCTCTGTTCAAGGAGAAAAGAAGTAAAACCTGATCAGATCACTTGTTAGCATTTGTAATGAATGTTACACCTTCCAGTTCTCAGCTGGGGAGGATAGCAAGCAAAGCTGATGGCACTTCATAGTTCTCATCCAAAGGAGAAATTCTCCCATAGGAACCCAGTGTTGTCCCAGAGGGTTGATTACATTTCCCCCTGTTAATTGGACCAATTTTCAAACCCAGGTAGTTAAGTTAGGGCACTTGGATCTATACCTGGATGCTCAAATGGGAACAAGAGCCCTAAATGGGTCTTTGGGTGTTCATGCTGATTTGAGTACCCAGGGGCAAAGTTGGGTGCTCTAACTTAGGTATTCAGGTTTGAAAATGGAGCCCACAATATATTCTTTGTGTGATGCTTCATCTCTTGGTTTTTCTAAAGGACATCAACTCATATTTTGCTTCATGGAGTACGGTGGTCCTTAGAACCAAGGGTGGCTCCAGGCACCAGCGCAGCGGTGGCTTCGGCGGCAATTCGGCGGCGGGACCAGTGGACCTCCCGCAGGCACTCTGCCAAAAACCGCCTGCCTGCCATGCTTGGGGCTGCAAAAAACATAGAGCCGTCCCTGCTTAGAACCTACACTGTGGACATTAAGGGGCACCCTTTTTGAGTATCATATAGTGACTGAAACTCAAACACAATTGTTTAGTGAGTCATTTGCTGTACAGAGCCAGGTGAACTTCATCTTCAGGTTCAAACATATTCCCAAACTGGGATTTCCTTTTTATTTGGAACATGAATACTGGGCTTAATTTCTACTGGTGCCAAGGGCTACATTGCAAACAATCCGGATAAATCAAGAGATATTACTGGGAGTTAGAAAACCTGTGCTGTATCAAGCATACACTCAGAACTTCCGTGGAGTTTAGTGTTTGAAAGAGAAATACCCACTGTATAAATTAAAAGCCTAAGCAGTAAGGGAGATGTCTTTTTTGCCAGCAGCCATAGTATGGTAGGATACCAATAATGACACTGGAAAGCATAAGCCAAAGATTGATGTAATTAGAACAAGTTTCAGTGCAGTTATAGTCAGAAAAAATGACTCTATAATAATGACATTGTGAGGGGTTTCATATTTATTCTGCCTGAAATTTGCTTAGCTTACAAGCTTGAAGTTGATTTTTCTAACCGCCAGCATTGCAAACGCATCTTACTATCTGGATATCAAGCTTATCAAGCTGTGTTCTTTGTGACTCTTTTCATCACCAGTGGTAAGTACTTTGCAATCAAAACCTAGCTGACAATTTTGTTGATGATACATGAGGCAGAATAAACCCAGCTCTCAGGTTTTCCATGCTGTAGCTGGATTGGCCCTGAAGTGCAAATAAGAGATCAAACTTGTTTTTGTAAGAAAAATAAGCAAATATGACTCAGACAGTATTAAACACCAGGAGCAGGTGTGTTGAGTATACGGTGATGCTTTTTTAAAACACACAAGTCACTTTTCGGACTATCACTACATAACAATCCCTAGGGAGGAGGAACAGATAGCAGTACTTATAAAGGCCAACCACATCTGATCACACAGGTGAAGTCCACAGATGTAACTGGACTCGGAAATGCATGTAGCAGCAGAAGGCCTTTGGCATGGCACTTGGCTGGGTTGATCTAGACTTACTCAATATCTTTATCTAACCCATGGCATTAAAATAAATTCCACAAAAGAACCATGTGGTCCACTCTATGCGCTACTCCTGCAATACAGTATGTGGAAGCCCTGGAATTCTGAAATACATTGAATTTTGAGGGAAAGTTACTGCTGATATTACTGCAAAAAGAACAGGAGTACTTGTGGCACCTTAGAGACTAACAAATTTATTTTGAGCGTAAGCTTTCATGCACTAAAACCCACTTCATCAGATGCATAGAATGGAACTGTACTTTATGTACTCTATAGCTGGTATGTGTTATTAGCATACCATGTGACAGTCCTTTTCTCCTTTCCTTCACTCTGACACAGATACCACTGACTAAGGGTACGTCCAGACCCTTAGGGGTAGCGATCGATTTATCGCGGATATTGCAATATATATCGATCCCTGAAAGCACTCCCTGTCGATTCTGGAACTCCACCGGAGTGAGCAGCAGTAGCGGAGTCGATGGGGGAGCAGCGGACATCGATCCTGCGCCGTGAGGACGGGAGGTAAGTCGGAGTAAGATACGTATTGTGTATCTTACATCAACACTCCTCCCCAGTGTTGATCAACACTCCCCCCCAGTGTTGATCAGGCCTTAGTGACATGTAGTTTCCTCTCCCTACTGCACTCCTGCTGTCTTAGCTCCTTTGACCTTGATGGGTGGGATTTTGAAAAGTTCTTAATTGGCCTCAGTCTGCTCCCATTGAAGTTTTACCACCAATATCAACAGAAAAATTAGTTCAACACTGAGCAATTTGAAAATCAGACCAAATGTATCTCCAGAACTTGAAACAGAGACCTGTAGATTGACTGAACTCAGGTTTCAAAAACACCAGAAGACAGATCCCTCCCCTCCCACCCAAAAACACCCATACAATCAATTTTCTACTGCTGCTGCAACAGTTAAATGAAGTTAAAGTCAAATTTTGTCTGACCAAAATACTAAACTTTTGTGTACTCCCTGGACATATGATCAAAAAGTAACAGAGACACATTCATTCCTTGAGAAATTCCACTGACTTCACATGAATTAGTCCACTTTGTCCACTTTAATGCAAACATCAGCAGAGAAAAAATGCCAAGTTCCAGCTGAATGAAAATCATTTGAAAAAGTACCATGCTGTTCTCTAATGGAGGAGGGGACTAGTGATTCACTACAGAGTGGTGGTGGTGGTGAAGAAGATGCAAGAGATAAACAAGTGGAGGAAGCAAAAAGAACAAGCGGTACTTCACGTATAAGCAATGATAAGATATAATCAGTCGCCAAGGTCTCCTGAATCCAAATTCTCTTTCTATAATTCACCACCAGCCTTTTCAAAGGAAAAACAAAACCAACAAACCAACCAAACAAATACTCTCAAAAGAAAAAAACAAACGGCAACAGTATAATTATCTTGAAGCTAAAACTGCTTCCCAGGCAAGTCACCCAGTCAGGAATAAAAAACACCACTTGGATTTCGGAGTTTTTAGCACTTTCTGAAAATGGAGTATATTTGACTGTATCCTCATCCTCCATGTGTTGCTTGACTTCTTAGACTTTGATCCTGCCATGAGATCCCTGTGTCCTGGGAGAGATCCAGACAAGTTAACGGGGCTCTGTCTGGTACCAGGGGCTGTCTGGTGGATCCAATTGCAGAACTGGTGCCTTGAACTGTAAGCTGTTCAGGGTAGGGATGTCCTCCTATGTGTTTGTACAGCACCTAGCACAATGGGGCCTCAATCCTAAATGTGGCCTCTGCATACCCAGCTTCCCAAAGCTAGAGTCAATCCTCATTTAGGAATCTAAATAAGAGTGGCCTTATCGAGTGAAGTACTGAGCAACCCTAGCTCCCAAGGTCTTGAAGATGGTCAAAGGCTCTGACAAAACCAGGAGGTTGCATAAATTACAGAGATGAAGAAAATATGGCACCAGCACCTTGCTCTGTGCACATGCACACATTGATCTGGCTGTGCATCATACCACCTCTGGACTAGGAAAACAGCCTGGTCTAAATCCAGCCCTGGTGAAAATATGTTGACTTCAGTAGAGTTGTGTCTACTTATACAGCAGGGCTGATTTGACCTGTTAATCCTTCCCATTTCCAGCAGTGCGTGTAATTAAAGAATCTTCTGAAATTCTGCCCTAAACAATCCAATATCGCCTCAACACAACCTCTTTCAGAGATGTAGTAGGCTGCTGAAACTCGAAGTTCTCTGTGTTTATAAGGACTCTCGGCTGGTCTCTTTTTGGAGTGATAAAGTGCTGTCTTGACCTATTTGAACAATACCAAGCAGTATGATTCACAGGTGTGCTCATTCTTTGGGCAATTCCAGCAACTGCTCCCCTGCAGCTGACAGCAGGTTTTGTTGGGATGTGTTTTTGTGCTTTATAATGCAGTTTAGAGAGACTAGCTGAGCAAAGGCAGACATTACTTGCTATGCCATTTGAACATGAAGCTAGTGGGTCATTCTAATGGCTGGAGGGACCTTAATGAAAAGCCTTGTGAACATGCTGAGACCAACTAAACAAGGCCACCGCAGAGCTAATTGCTGACGCAGCATGTCAGAGCCTCGCCATTCCAGTAGCTGATATTTTTGACACAGTTAATGGAAGGCTTGCAGCGCAGAGAAGACACCTGAAAGAAAATCTCTTGTGTTGCTAAAACATTTGAAGAAAGACTATACAGAAGATTTTATCAATCCTTTCAGGATCAAAAAATGCATTTCAGCCACTTCCCTGGATCTTTGATTCAAAGCATCTGTTCTTGCTAATGACACAGTCGATAAGGCTCCCACAGAACTGGGATCAGAGGTTCAAAAGGCCAGTTCACAGGACAAATATGTTCAGGCATCTTAGCCTACTGCTGTTTCTGCAATTGGTGCTTCTGTCACTTCCCATGGAGATTTATGGATGCATCTGGATTTAGTAGAGCAAGAGCAGCGCGAACATGCAACTATCACCGACCAGACACCAGCATAATCAATTATATGTGCACCTTAGTGAGCCCCAGATCAATCAGAAGACTGATCCTCCAAACAAACCATCTGGAAATCCAAACAAACCATCTGGACAACATGCACTTCTTTTGGCTAGCACCTTCCCCTCCTACTAGCGAGCCATCTGAGAGAGTATTAGGTGCAGTAGGAGATGAAGTCTCACAGCTCAGGTCATGCTTAAATCATGAGTTGGTACAGCAGCTTATCTCACAAGGTCAATCTATCTGTACTTGGTTCCTGAATACACAACAATTGGCTCCCAAGAAAAACAGATACAATGACTGGTCACAGCAGCACATCTGGAGGTGTTCCAACAGAACACGTTGGGTCAGATATAGACAATCAATTACCACAATTCTCAGTCAAAGGTCATAGAGTTTCCTCTTCACTGGATATTGTTGACTTACAATTGCTATTCTTATGCAGGATCTTTGCATTCACCTAGACCTCTTTCACAAGTCACTGCACTGACCATTATTACAAAGTTAACTCCTCTGGGACTTTCAGTGAAAGCACGGTACCTCACCAACACCTTCCTCATATTGGCTAAAGCAAATATATTCTCCTGCTCCTTTAGGTCTTCATGTCCTGCTGCTAGTTGCAGAGCTTTGCTGTCTGTGATTTCCATCACTAGGTCATATTCACAACTACCACTTTCATCTGTATCTATAGCTAGCTCCTGCTCTTCCAAGCTTGCAGTAAATGGTCCAGTGGACAGGGCACTGATCTGAGGTTCAATTCCCAGCTATGCTACTGACCTGCTGTGTGACCCTGTACTTAGCTCTCCATCTGTGAAATCCTCCCCTACCTCGCAGGGGTGTTGGTAAGCTAAAAATTCATACTGATTGTGGGGTTCTCCAATACGAGGGCCATGTGAATTCTGGTTGTGGGTGCTCAGTGCCTCAGATGCTCAAGTAGTAGTTAGAGCCAGATGTTTATGATACATGTTCTGCTCAATATTTGCATGAGGATCACCTACAAACGAATGGAAACGGCGCACTTTTGTATGTATCGGATATGTGTGCCCCCAGGGTCCCACACACCAATCTGTGTGCCTACACACTTTTACGCATGCACAACGAAATACATCAACCCACAAATAAAGGCATTACGTGCACCATCCAGGCATCCGTTTTTGTTGACACATGTTGGGCACGCAAACGTTTCAAAACCTGGCCCTGGGAGTCACTCACCACTGAGCCATTTTCATGAATCCATGGGATGAGCCAGTCCACTACCTAACATTTTAAAAAATCCTCTTTGCTTTCCAAAGAATTCTCCTGCCCAGTTTTACAGGCAATATGTGGACGTTTCTACGTGGAGCAAAGGAATGGAAACATCCATGTATATGCCACGAAAGGAAGATTGATCTCTGTGTATAAGCCTAGGGCCAAGTACTCCTGTCACTGAAGTTAATGGGAGTTTTGCCAGGCGTTCAGGGACAGAGTGTGGCCCTGGCTGTGCTGCAGTGCAGGAGGGTAACAGACGTAAGGAGTCTCTTTCTCCTCGGCTCAGGCTACCTGCATCACAGGGGGAAGGGAGGGGCCGCAATTGCAGGCTGCTGCTCTCCCTCTTGTGCATGAGCATGGGGAGTGGCTTGAGCAGCTTAGCTGGTGCACCAGGTGAAGGGATCAGCACCAGGAGTAGGGCTGGGAGCAAGGGAAGAATCAGCAATCAGACTGTAACTCACTATGTGGTTCGGGGTCTGTTCTTGGGGCAGTGCAGCTACTCACCTCCACCTTAGTTGGGGTGTTGGCAAAGCTCACAAGGATCAGGGTTTATTCATGCAAGTTAGGACTGGACGGCTCACTTGGCTCCAACTGAATCAGTGGCAAAACTCCCACTGACTTCAAAGTGATTGGGTTTGGCCTCAGAGTCAAACTGTGTCACCCTTACTGACACTGGGCAGGATGTAACACTGCAAATACACCCCCAACCTTCACTGGGACCTGTCCTGGCGTCAGGCTCTATTCAGCACAAGCAACAGTATCACAGTCTGGCCCTATGAACAGGACTGGCCCAATCGTACTCCATGGAAATTAACAGCAAAGCTTTTATTGATTCAGGGGCAGGACTGGGGTCCAAGCACCTAAATTCTCATAGACTGCGATAAAAAATTAGCCCTTAAAAACTCCAGAGGAATAACACAAGGTTGGTAAAAGGGTCACCGGCAGCTTAACTATGGCCCAATATTTGTGTTATTTTTACAAAATGAGCTCTTGCAAAACCTCAGAGCAATGCAAACATTTCCCCATTGGAAAGATTTTTAAACAAATAAACCTTCCCCTGTTGAGTCTGCAACCCAAGTACGGCAGCACTTCTGCCCCTCAAAGTGAAGCAGGCCACAGACCAAAAACCACAGTGAAATTCTCTCCATTGATTTTCATGGCTCAGTCTCAGAGAAAGTACAATAGCGGAAAAGATACATTGTAAAAATCCTACCCATTAGTTTTGTAGGGTCACAGGTGTGGTTAGCAATGGTGGATTTGTACAGGTGCTTATTTCCCACACGTAGGTTTGAAAAACCTTTGCTCATTTGGATAGATAGGAATGGAAGTATAAAGGAGTGATGATGGAGCTCTAGGATTTCTAAACTGACAGTGTCCTTGTAACATCTTCTAATAATTTCCTTAACAACTGTAAAAAAAGTCTAAACATCCGTGGTCCAGATTCTCAGCTGGCGTATTCCGCTGATGGCAATGGAACAAGACTGATTTATACCAGCTGAAAATATGATGATCAGTATCTTTTCAGACTCCTGGCAGTCAGTGAAGATGATGACTTTGGCAGGGCTCGTCAGCACCTACCCGTCTCAAGACACCCAGCTTAACAACTGGAATAAGTGGGTTTTTCTTCAGGTCTCTCAGGGCCTGGATCCTGCCCCACTGACACCAATGGGCATTTTGCCATTGACTTCTGGGGGAGCAGGATCAGAACCTCATTGAAACCTGATCTTGTTGCAAATTGTGGTAAATTCCTTCAAGACAGCTAACGGTGGAAATCTGGGAAGCATGTGAAAATCCAGAGAGAAAAAACTGCAATCCCTCTTCGGGGCACAACAGTGGAAGAAACTGGGTTCCCTTGCCCCACGAAAAGGGAAATAGCAGCTGGAGTAAGAACAGGCTTCTGCTGAGTTGAGCAGCTTGGCTCCACTTTTGCCAATAGAGATAGCTGAATTTGTCATTGGAGGTTTTAAGAGATGACATGGAGACAATCCATGTCGCTAAAAGCACAAGGAACATGGTGCTGATAAAAGAAACTTCAAGGTGCCTGTGAGAATATCTCGGAAATAAAACTAGTGGAATGAAAGCAGAGGGTGTCTTGGCAGTCTCGAGGACCCATTATCTATGCCAAAGAAGAGGAATAATTGTGAGCACACACACAGAATGAAATGGGAACATATCTAAGGAATCTGAGCCTGTCTTTCGACAGACTTTTCTAATCAAATGCCTTTCAGATGCTATTTCAGCATGGCCACTTCCTCCTTCCCATGCTCACTCAGCCAGGGCCCCTCCTTTTAATTTAATTTTTTTGTTTTGCCATCTGATGAAGAAATAGAAACACATTCCACATACCTCTTAAAGGCACAGTGCATTTCTTTCTATCATGGGACAGCCAAGCATTCCAGGTCAGCACCTTAAAATTTAAGGATCTCCAACAACTTTGAACCCCTCATTAGCATGTGCCCTGCCTCTAAACTAAGCACAGCTGCTCTCCTTCACCCAACTGCTCACCCTTTGTAGGAGCAGGGGTTCAGAAGGAAAGACCACCCTGAACAGAAAGGACTTTTTATCCTTTCTTGCCTGGTGTCTGATGATGAGTTTCATAGGTAAAAGCAAAATGCCGGAGGGGGTGACTAGAAAACCGTCAGAGGAACGAAGGACTGTGAACTAACAATACAGCTACTCTGCTCCCCGTCAGCAGGCTACAAGAGGCTCTTTTTAACATTACAGGTCTCTTTTTAAAGCTGGAAAAAGCAAATAGTTGTTTCCCTTTGTGTTGTGTTTTCCTTCCTAATTTCTTAAAGCGGGAACAAAGTTAGACCCAATGGTCCTTTTTTGTATAAATCCCTTTATATTTCTTCAATGCAGTGAAAAACTAGACACACTCACAGCCAGGCGGCTCCTACATGATCGTGTCTGACATTCTTCTCAAAACAACAGGGTGTAACTGATCAACGTGGCAGGGGCAGCTGTGATTCTAAAGCCACTGGCTCTGCTCATGAACTCGGCGCTTCAGGTGAGAGTGGTGGCAGAGGGAGAAGAAGGGGCCAGCACCACTTTGGGGAGCCAGCTCGCCTTCTGGTAGCCTTTATCATCATGAAGCATTCCAGGCTCAAAAAGAGACCTAGGCTTTATTCACAGCTCTGCCACTGATCTGCTGTTTGATCTTGGGCAAATCCCTTCCTCCCTCGACGCCTGTGTTTCCTCCTTGTCTGTCCCGTCTGTTTAGACTGTAAGCTCTTCAGAGCAGGGACTCTCTTGTCTCCAAACTCCATGGGGGGCTCTAGGCGCTACTGGAGAGACAACACTCACCTTGTCTCTCTAATATCCTGGGACCAACACGGCTACCGCTACACTCTAGCTACCACTGTAATGCAAACAACAACTACTTAGAGAAATCTCTCTGTAGTGGCCAGCTGCAAAGCTCACTAAATCAACAGAAAGACTCCCACCGGCTTTAGTGGGCTGGGGACCAGGCCATAAGGACTAGAGGGACCTGCAATGCAGAAGTAGCAGAGAAAAAGAGAGGCAGGGTAAGAAAGTGAAGGACAGAGGAAGAAAACTCCACTAATGTTGCAGACACACAGAGAAGGCCATATCCTCTGCAGGAGCATCACTCATCCCAGATTGTCCCTAAACAAACATATATGAGTCTTTTAAGAAAAAAAGGGCAATTAATTGCAGGAAGACTCAGGGGAGAGGAAATGAAATGAAAAATTGAGTCTGAGTTATAAAAATAAGTAATTTTTTTCCTACTTGCAGGAGGCTTATTACATTAATTAAACATTATTACAGCGAATGAGATGGGGAGGGTTCTTAAGCCTGGGACTGGCGGTAAGTGTTCTCTCCTGTTGCCTGAGGCCCCAGTGTTCTTCAGATATTAATCTTCTCAAGCACTCAAGCCTGAAGAGATAAACACTCAAAATATGAAAATGTGTTTCTCCATTTTTCACACTGTGACCTGTGTCAAACCAAAGAATCTGTCAGATGTCCAGAGAGCCTGTGCTTAATACAGTGCTGATGGGGGTTGTAAGAGATCTGGGCGCCCTATTGGTCAATTGGAAAAAGTGTGTGTGCGTGCGTGTGTGTGTGTATAAGTAAGAGTGTGTGCACACGAATATATGTGTTTAAGAGTGAGGTGTGTGTAGAAGTGTAGTGGACTCTCCTCAATCAATGTATTTCATATATATATATATATATGCATTCCTCTTTGGCTTTGCCTGCCAGGTGTTCTCTATGCTGCCTTCTAATTGGCTGTTGGAACTGTCAGTCTGGCCAGTGCCTCTGTCATGTGGCTGACAGGTTGAATGTTTTGGTTTCAACACTGAAATCTATTGGTAAGAGCCAATGGGAGGGGTCAATTCAATCCATCAAATCCTCATGCTCTTTAGATGCAGGCATTAAAGTCCTTGTGCCTCCATGTGGCATCTGGAACAGAAGTAAAGCTGGGTGAAATATTCATCTGAACCTCAAGTTGACTGAATGGGACCCTTGAATTTCCTGCACAAAACTCAGTCCATGTTCATCAAAATTAAGTGAACATAGGTTCCAGTTATGTGGAAGCTGGTGAACCTGCTTTGTACCCCCAACGACACTCCTCCAACATCATCTCAGGTAAGAAGATGGCACAGGTCCCAGGGCTGCTTCCAAGTTACAGGGATAGGGAACTTCTGCCTCCAAGCAAACTTGCAGGGGTTGTCTCACTTCCAATCTCTGCAAACAAATCTTAGCAAAACCCTTCTTCAGCTAAGCCCTGCAAGGCTCACTCAGTCCTGGTCAGAACACCAAATCCTCTGTTCCCACAACACAGGCCTATGCCGGAACAGATAAAGAGTAAAATGTAAGTAGAATTTTTTGTATCTTTAGGTCCTGGCGAGTTCAATCCCAACAGATGACTTCAGTCTATCCCATGCAACCACAGGATGCAGAATAGCTGAAGTCAAGCTTTATCCAGCCATGGACTTATTATGATGTGTGTGCCCATAGCAAGAGGTGGGAAACACACTGTGGGTAGTACTGACGGGCCCACAGGAGAAAATCTGGATCAGGATTTTTATGCAAGTCCAAACTTCCCTATATGGAATGGGGGAGGAGACTCAGCACCAGGCTGCTTGGTTCAAGCCCATCTTTAGTGGAGAGCTAGTGTAATTCAGTGACATGGTTATCGGACCACAAAGAATATCCAAAGAATTAATGAAGGAAAACATCCCCTTCTGCACAATCTCTGCCACTGTTAAGCAGTGTTGCAATAATCTTTTCCATGGAGAAAATGTCATAGCCTTTCCCCTCTTCACCTTATAATGTATGAATTGGCTTACCAGGTAAGGACCCGGTGCTTGGTCCTGAATTGCTGAACCAGGTGCTTCTAGAATGGAAAGACCACGTATAATCTGTTTCAGGGTCATTAGACCAACCACACAGGTCTTCAGCGAGGTCAAAGTTGCAGTTGAATCCTACAGGAACCTGGGCATCTTATAAAAGGAACATAACAAAATAAAACTTGCTTAAAGAACAACCTGCAATAGAGGGATGTTATTTAAAAACCAAAATAGCTGGCAAGTCATAAATACTGAAGAAAGCATGAAATCTCTCCCTCACAGGTGCTTTCAACCTATCTCATGTTTCGTCAGTTCTGAGGATCAGCCTTAAATTCTGCATCATCAAAATGCTCACATCAAGTCCTTCAGCTAATCCACCAAACTAAGCAAATATAAATGCAGGCACCAAATGCTTCCAGGCTCTAATCAGCACCTTCTCTTCATCCCCTGGAGTAGCCAAATATTAAATTCCTTCTTAAATGTCAGAGACGAATGTTTCCCAAGTGCCCTTGTGATGCAGTGTAGTTCCACTCTGGCTCCAAAAAAAGAATCTCGAGTGCCGCAAAAGCCCAGCTATCAAGTGACAGATCTAAGCTTTCGTGCCAGAAGAGAACAGGATGCCTGGAATTATGAATGGTCACCCCTGGGTCAGTATCCACTAATGAAAATGTAACCTATGTAGCTTTGGGGCAGCAGGGTCTAGTGGAATAATCCAAGGGATGAGAGTTAAGAGAGCTAGGTTCTATTCCCAGCTCCACCACTGACTCACTTTGTGACCTTGAGCAAGTCACTTAACCTCTCTGTACCTCAGTTTTCCCATCTATAAAATGAGGACAATGCTTGCCTACCTTTGCATAGTGCTTTGAAGTCTCTGGACAGATTTCATTCTCAGCTCAAAGCATTATTATATGATGTGAACAGAGCCCTCAGTAACAGAACTTTGGGCAAGGATAGCTCTTGGGCCACAGGGGCGGGTGTCAGAGAAGGCTTGAAGCTCAGGCCATGTCTAACACTGTGTGGCAAGTCAGTGTGTGACTCTACAGCATGCCAGCTTGCTGTGCAGTAACATCCCTACGGACACTGCACTAGCACAATGAAAGTCCCGGAGGAGGCTTAGTCTCAGAGAGAGGAGGCTGCAATGCCATCTGAGCAGGGAAGTCACTGCATGAAGGCTCAAGAAGGGACTTCGGTTGCAGAGCAGCACTCTGAGAACCTCAGAGGAGACGCTCCTGACTTGGAAGCACCGGGGGAGGGGCCAAATATAGCAAAGGCTTGTTTGTAGCTTTCCTGAACATCACCATGCCCCCAAAGTTAATGAAAGTCAGCAAGAGCTCAGTGATCCACGCAATAGCCATCAGGTGAACACTACTGTGCCGTGGAAAGAGCCATTCCCTACTCAGTGCCAAGTCACAATAAAGCAGTGTGGACCTGGCTCCTTTTATTACAACCTAATCTAGCTCCCCAGGGAGGAGGTCTCTTTCTGTTAAAGTCTCATCAGTTTGATGGTCCAGAGAAATATGCCTCATTGCTTGTGAAGTCGGAGAATGAAAATCACAGCTAAATATGAAGGGGACCATCTTGGGTACTGGCTCTACGTGTTAAAACAGATCACCAGGGTAGAAAGTACATCTCACGCTGCACTGCATGGCACTCCTGCTTTCTGTGGCTTTAACGAAAAATGGCATCCTGAATTCCAAAGTCACTCCACTGACGTCAGAGGAGTTCAACAGGTGTAACACTGGTCCAGCGAGGATCAGGCCGTTTGTGCTGTCTGTAGCTCACGTTTCTAGAACTCGGTTATTATGAGCAGTGTGAAATAGTTAACTTGTTTTCAAGATCTCGTTAGGTTCCCCTTTTTATGTTTCCATCCAGGCCTTAACGCTGATGGGCCAAAATATTAGCAGAAATCTCACCTGGAAGCTTCTTCTGATGCAATTTCTAGTCAAAGGCCAGGTCTACACTGCGACTTTAAATCGGTTTAATGGCCGATATACCGATTTAACGCTGTATCCGTTCACATGACGTCGTCATTAATATCGATTTTACCGCCTCCTTAAATCGATTTCGGAACTCCTCCCAAACGAGAGGAGTAGCGCTAAATTCGATAGTGATAACTCGGATTAGGGTTCATGTGGACGGAAATCGACGTTATTGGCCTCCGGGCGGCATCCCAGAGTGCAGCACTGACCGCTCTGGACAGCAATCTGAACTCGGATGCAGCGGGCAGGTAAACAGGAAAAGCCCCGCGAACTTTTGAATTACATTTCCTGCTTGCCCAGCGTGGAGCTCTGATCAGCACGGCTGGCGAGGCAGTTTGAAATCGAAAAAGAGCTCCAGCATAGACCGTACGGGAGATACTAGGTCTGATCGCTGTATGGGGAGACAAATCTGTTGTATCCAGCTCCGTTACAGAACACGAAATGCCAAAGCGTTTGAATAAAAAACTCCAGGATACACAGCGCTGTGTGACAAGCGTAACGGGAAGCCAGAGACTCAAATGGACGCTCATGAAGGGAGGGAGGGGGTACTGAGGACTCCCGCTATCCCACAGTCCACAGCAGTCTCTGAAAATTATTTCCATTCTTGGCTGAGCTCCAAATGTCTGTAGGTTCAAACACAGTGTCTGGCGTGGTTCAGGGAACAGCTCCTCAGTTTATTCCCCCCCCCCCACCAAGTGAAAAAAAAGGGAAAGATTGCTGTGCTATGGCGTTTGCTCAATGCACTCTACGAAAAAGGCGCCAAAGGGTTGTCTGCTGCCTTCACAAAGGGAGGGGTGAGGCTGTACCCAGCACCACTCGGGGCAATGTTTTCTGCCCCATCAGGCACTGTGCTCTCAACACGGAAGTGGGAACTATGGGATAGCTGAGGAACAGCTACCCACAGTGCACCGCTCCTTAAATCGATGGTAGCCTTGGACCAGGGACGCAAGCAATCGATTTTGTGATTGCACAGTGGATGCGCAAACCCGATTTTATAACATCGGTTTTGTAATATCGGTTTAAACTACTTCGAATTAATCGTGCAGTGTAGACGTAGCCAAAGTTTGCCAAATCATGAGGTCTGAATAAATGTCCATGCTGGAGTCCTATCCAAACCCTCAACTCTGAGGGTAAAACTCTGCTTCCAATTACAATGGAGTAAACCCACTGAATTCAGTGGAGTCAATCCCCTACATATTTATGGGGCTTATGTGGTCCCTTTAACATAGTATATGAACATGCCACAACCTTTAATGCTTTTATCCTCTCAACACGTGTTTGAGGTAGGACAGTGCTACTATTCTCATGTTACAGATGGGAAACTGAGGCATGGAGAGACCACAGGGAATCTGTGATAGAGCAGGGAATTGAACCCAGGTCACCCACATCCCAGGCTAGTGTCCTTATCACTTTATTGTCTTTCCTTTCTCCCTTACTGTACTATCCTTCCCTGGAATAACAGCTCAGACTTTGACCCTGATTCTTACAAGTACTATCATTCTACAGGTTTCCAGGGCTCAGTCCCACTGGATAGGAGCCAATGGAAAGATGAGAGTGTTCACTTAATGGTTAACCAATCATTTACTGCGCTAAGGGTGCCTGGGTCTGGTATGTACCATCACCTTCTCCACAGCCATCGCCACACTCTGTTGTCTCCTCATCGGTAGGGTATGGAGATGTGGTCTCCTCACTCTTCAAGGTGGGCTTCAGTGTCTCTGAAGTGGGCTTTACATCTGCATAAAGAAAATGAAGGAGAACAGGTGATCATAAGCCTCATCCTCAGAGAGCCCAATAGAGGAAACCAAACAGAACTCTTTCTTTCTTATCACGAGAGGGCAAGAAAGTGGCAGTAATTTCCAACATGCTACAAATGTCAGCATGGCTTGAATAACTTGTGAGGCTTCTTTTACACCAAAGTGGAAATAGAGAATTCTCTGATCTGTGGACCCTGAAGGATAAGGATCACCTTTAAACCGACAGGCTGTTTTTTACGTGTGTATACACTAGCTAGCAGATTTGTTGTTATGCTGGATAACAGAGATACCAGGCAGCACATTCCTTTCTTTCATAAAGAGATAACTACATAAAAACATATTCCCACCAATTGTGCCAGTTTTATAAAAACAAGTCACTCAACACCACAAATGATGCAATCACAAATGGACCCAGAGAATCCATAGCATGCTCTGGCTCAAAGTAGAAAGCATCTGGTTTCATGCTCCACCTTCCTGAAGATTTAAAGTGGCTCTGTCCTATTTCCCTCTCCTCCATATAGACTCTGGGAACCTACCTAAAAGCAGGTGGCAAGGAAATTTAAGCAAGAAGATACTAAGATCAACAGTACATGACATTAAGTTCCACCTTCCTCTCCATTTACATGGGGAGTATAGCAATCAGCAGAGTCTAGTATTCTTCCCAGTTTTAAAATGGTATCTTTACTCTATTACATGTGATTAGGATTCTTTACTGGCACCCTTCAGGATATTATTTAATAAAGCCAGAAGCTGAAGGAAATGGCTAAATACACTGAATATTTTCCATACACTGCTTCCCAGCTTCTGTGATTGAACATATTGCACATAAACTCTTGGGTTCCTTTTTTTCCTTTCAGCTGCCTTTTATTCACGGTAAAATACTGAACAACCTCAAAGCCTCCTAATACTTAAGTCCAAATTTGTTACTACCCCATAAAACTCCAAATGTTACCCAGAAGCAAACTGCAAGCAGCAAGGCACAAAAACGGTCATCAAAAAACAAACAAACCCAAAACCATCAGCTGAAGGCAACACGTCAAAAGCTGCAAGTTACTTCCACTCAGTATGTGTTTTTGTTGTTGCTGTTCTTGGTAGGGTGACCAGATGTCCCAATTTTAATGGGACAGTCCTGATTTTTGGGTCTTTTTCTTATATAGACTCCTATTACCCTCCACCCCCATCCCAATTTCTCCCACTTGCTGTCTGGTCACCCTAGTTCTTGGGCTTTGAGATTTATAGTAGGAATGTGACAGTGGGAAAGGACCTTGAAAGGCAAAGGACCATATGCAGTCCAGATGCTCAGCTACTGTCAATTGGTATCATTCCACTGCCCAGCACAGCGTGTAGCAATATACCCTGAGAATCAGTGACTATGGTGGAACATGACAAGATGGTGAGACAAGATAATGAAAATTACAGGGCCAACGTGGGGTGTGAAATGGAAAGTGAGAAGGAGAAGGTCTCTCTTCCACTGGGGAGTGTGCGTGCGGTGAGAGGTACCTGCTGATCACGCTGCAAAGTTGTTGGGCAATTGAAACCAGATGTGTGGAACTTCAAAGGAGAGAAGAGCAGTCACAAGCTAATGTTCATCAATCTCCAGTCTTCAGAGGAAAAATGTTAGCAGTTCTTTGATATGAGCCAGTTGCTGACCGGTCACGTCATCTTTTTTTTAACTACCTGCCAACAACCCATTTTGAACCTAGTTCCTATTAGTTACCTGTTTGAATTGATAAAGTCACTAGACATTGATAGAAACAGTGGCAGTTGGGCAGGGTCCGCTCTACAACTTGTAACCCTATTTGAAAACATTTTCAATCATCATATTTTAACCACGTTCCTGAACTTATTCCCAAGCAAGTGCTTGAGCCTTGGGTTTCACAGCCAGGCTTAAGCACAGCTTGGTAACATGTTTGGGTCTCACCTACTGAACAGAGCCATGTCTTAAGGCAAGGCTACACAAACGAGTAGATTGCAGCAAGTTGGGGGGTGAATCTACCCCATGCTACCTTACTGCAGACTAACTACGTGCATCCTGCTGACAGCTGTTAAAGCGCTTTGATCTAGTCCTCTTGGAAACAGGACCAGCTCCAAGGATCAGCAGAGTGCACATGGATAGCCAGACTGAGGCAGGGTAGTGCAGCGTGACTTCACACCCCAGCTTCTCACACTCTAATTGTTTGTGTAGACAAGCTTTTAGTCACACCAAGGGATTGCTACATTGTAATCGGTTGGGTTTTGTAGTTTACATGAAACCACAGGTACTCTCCGCTCCCCAGATTGCTTGTTAACACAGTTGTAACAAGGTTTGCTCCCACACTTCCAGAATTACAAACAATGCTACCGTTACAGCTATGAATTCTTGTAAGTAAATTAAGTTAAGCACATTTATGGCCAGCATTTTAAAAATTGCAAACTACAAATGACTAGACAGTCGTGTTCGGAAATGATGGTCAAGGACACTACTTGGAAAACGGTCCTTTTTTAACATGGTTGTTCCTAGCACAAGTTCAAAGCTCGCTGTGGACAGAGCCATACAGGTGAACTTACACAAAAAGCAGAAAGAATTGAGGCAGCTGCACTGTAGAGTATGGCCTGGATTCTTTGCTGCAACAGAGTGAGCTGTGGGGGCAGGCGGGAGAGACATCATGGAGTCAATTCTCTGCCTGGCTTAGCACAGGTTAGAGTAGCCTGGGGGCTGCTCTAAGCTACACCAGCTGGCAATGGTCCCCAAGGGACTGTCTGTCATCTGGGGATAGGAGAAAGCTGCAGAGAGGAGGCATAGGAGCTTGCTCTGCTGACTCTTCACCCGTTGTTGACTCCTCCATGCTAGGGGAGGTCTCAAGGGGGATAGCACCAGTTCCTGTTCCCTTGGCACTGCCAGAGCAACACATGAGTGATGGGTCAGAGGAGAAAATCTGGTCCAGAATGAGTACATCTTCAACTAGTCTAAGGCCTGTTCTCTCTTTTCTGGGTGTAAATTGTGACTGACTGAGTCTGCTATCTTGGCAAAAACACCAGAGATTGGAGCAGGGATCTCCCTAGTTAAAGCAAGAATCTCTACAGCTTGCCTCAAAGAGCCAGGCTCTAGCTGGATGCTGTCACAGACTCACATCCACTGTGGATCAGGAACAGAGGGTGACACGCAACACATGCTGACCTGGGGGTTACACCTAAAAAATCTGCACACACAAAATGAATCGCCAGAGCACGTCTGAGTTTGTGGATGCCTAACTACTAGGGTGACCAGACTGCAAGTGTGAAAAATCAGGACAAGGAGTGGGGAGTAATAGGAGCCTATATAAAACAAAGCCCTGAATATTGGGACTGTCCCTATAAATTCAGGACATCTGGTCACCTTACTAACTACATAACAGGCAAAGACAAAAGTACTCAGATCTGCCTCCACAATTCAACTGAGGGCGCAATTTACACCTGCCAAAAGGGAGGTTGCTCTGCTGAAAACCTGCCCCAGGCTACAAATCAATGTTTTCAAAATTTCATAGTTCTTAAGCCCAGAAGGGACCAGTATGACCATGTGGTTTGACCACTGCATATCTACATATCACAGACCATAAAACTTCAGCATGAGGTGTCCGCATCAAGCCTGGAATTTCAGTTTGCCCTATAACTTATTTTTTAGAAAGATATCCAGTCTTGATTTAAAGTTATAATTTAGGGTGAGGTCCTGGCCCCGCTGAACTCAGTGGGACCTTTTGCCATTGATTTCTATGGAGGCAAGAATTCACCCTTACTATTTTTTGTTTTGTTTTATAATTTGCTGGTAAATGATTGTAACATATTTTGTATACATCATAGAAGAAAGCAGTAGTAAAAACCCAGTGAAAGGCTAGCAGTGAGCTATCCGTCATTTAAGCTTCTTGGAGCAGGAATTCTTACAAGAAAATGCCTTATACAGATGTTGTTTTACATGGAAATCAGACCTCTTTATCATTGACATCTGGAGACCAGATCCAGATTTAAACAGATCATTGTATTATTTAGAAAAACCCGAAAAACACAGAAATATTCCTCTAGCCCAAAGGGACAGCATTAAGCTGAATTTGACTTTTTTTTTTTTTTTTTGTTATTTTCAAATATAGACCAAGATGGACCATTTCACACTGCGACTCAGAGGACTAAATTTAGTTCTGGTGTAAATGGGCAAAACTCCCAATGACCTCTGTGAATCTGTTCTGTAGTTTTCATGGGTCATACCTCTGTATTCAAGGCAAGAGCAGCTGCTCCAGTTATGAAAATGAAGTGAACAAATTTTTGGTTCCCTGGTCCTAGAACAGAGGGTAGCCAAACTTTTTGGCCCGAGGGTCACATTGGCATTGCAAATCTGTATGGAGGGCTGGGAAGGGAAGGCTGTGCCTCCCCAAACAGTCTGGCCCCTGCCCCCTATCCGTCTCCTCCCACTTCCTGCCCCCGGACTGCCCCCCTCAGAACCACCAACCCATCCAACCCCCTCTGCTCCTTGTTCCTTGACTGCCCCCTCCTGGGAACCCTGTCCCTAACCATCCCCTGGAACCCCACCCCCTATCCAACCACCTCTGTTCTCTGTCCACTGACTTCCCCCAGGAACCCCCTGCCCCTTATCCATCCCTCCCTCCCTCCCGCCCCCTTACCATGCTGCTCAGAGCAGCAGGAGCTCGCAGCCTCACCGCCCAGTTGGAGCCAGCCACGCCGCCCACACTGCTCGGCAGGATCGGCAGGCCAGAGCACTGGTGGCGCAGCGAGGTGAGGCAACAGGGGAGGGGCCAGGGATAGCCTCCCCGGCCGGGAGCTTAGGGGCCAGGCAGGACGGTCCCGTGGGCCGGATGTAGCCCGCAGGCCGTAGTTTGCCCACTTCTGTCCTAGAAGTTCTAGAACTGTCTCAAGATGCACCAGCATCAGGATTTCTGTGGTACTCCAAGGCAGAGAAAAAATTCCTTAGTAGAGACCTAGCACACAAGACGCTGGGCTGGAAATCAAGGCCTCTGGCAATAACCTGCTCTGTGACCTTGTAAAGTCACTTCTGCACCTTGCTGTGTCTCTGGTTCCCCTTCCTACCCTTTATCATGTCTCTTCAGGAGAGAGACTGTTTCTTTCTACATGCTTGTACAATGATTAGGACAAGGCCTTGATCTTGGTTAAGGCCTCTAAACACGTGTGTAGTATAATTAGTAACATTAAAAATGGGAAATGATCACCCTTTAGATAGTAAACAAGAATCAGAGCTGGGCCTGCGCCCAAATGCCACATCTGAATCCTGCAGAACTGTGGTAAAGCTTGAATCTGGGACCAAACTTTGCAGTGAGATCTGGTCTCAAGCGAGGCACCAAATCTGACTACATTTTAGTATGGAAAAGTTTGGATTTGGATCATGCTCTAAATTGTAGCTTCACAGCTCAGGTTTACCTCTGCTGAGGTTGCAGAATTAGAACACCACCTCCTGTGGGAATGTAGGGAGAGAGAAATAACTATATCTCACCTACTTTATTATTTCAAGACATATCACCTTGTCCTACTGACCAGGTATAGAAATGAAAGCAAGGTTCATACCTGTCCAATCGCAGCCCAACACCTCCAAACGCATCCCAATCCCTGCTGGGGACCAGCGTTCTGGGTGAACCCGGATGTACTGTGCAGGAACAGGGTCAAACCTTCGGACTTCAGGGATGTCATAATGCATGTTACCTTCAAAAAGCTGCAAAGAGAGAGACGCTAATCTATGCATCCTGTATATTATCCACCAACAAACCTGGAACATGAAGCATTCTGGCAAACCAATTACTAGTTCATGTTCATTTGAACCCTGTGATCCACAGTCCAAAATCAGTCTCCATTGTCATAAAGCAAAAGAACTTGAAGCACAGTAGATACAATGAGGTATCTGCAGCAGTAAGCTACGGAAGCATGAGGAGGATTTCCAGATTTGGGGCTATCCTACAGTCCATGCATGTACGACAGATAAGGGACAAAGTATGAAAATGGGGAAGGAAGTGCAGGAAAACAAGAGGCTAAAACAAACTTGCATTAGAAGGCAGCTCAGGTTCAGCCTAGATAGCACAGATCTGGCAATATCCTGTGTTACCTGAAACAGACAGTTTTGGCTGTACTACTTTGGGTCTTATTTCCAATTTGTAGCTCTGTGAGTGAACATATGCTGTCCCCAACTCAGTCTCAAGAGAACCACAGTCTGTTTCTAATGAAACCATACCACATGCCTTGGCCCAAACTTTATATCGCCCATGCCAGATTCCCATCCAAGCTACACTGGTGCAAGGTTGGCGTTACTCCACTGGCTTTCAGCATAAATGACATCACATTTTGTCCCTGGCTATTGTCTGGGATCATTTGAATTCTCATTTTTCTGCAGTGTCTAAACAGTGGCTACCGACCAAGCATGGCAGACAACTCCCCTTTCGGTTGCCTGTGTGTTGGGAACAAATTTAAGTTTATTGTCGCAGCTAGTCCCACAAAACTCATTTGTAGGATTGAGATTGTTACAATATTGCAAAAAGTTCAACTCTTTCAAGCCTCCAGGAGGAGAAACATTCACAAACACACATGCACAAAGAAGATCACTAGAATCCAATGACTTAATTCCTTAGAGCAGTGCTACATATGGGGGCAGTGGGAGGTCCACCTAGATGGGAAAGGGCGGTTCCAGGATTCCCCCCATAGGCAAAAAGAGGTTTGTGGTATAGAAAAGGTGGAGAACGTCATGTGTCCTACATCACCTTCTTGTCTTGGAGGTAAGTAACACCTAGAAGGCACCTTCCTTTAAAAGGTGTATTTAGCCTCTCTGCAGGGACAACACACGCTGTCAAATGGATTCCTTCATCCTCCTACTTGTAGGAGCTGGGAGGATCGCCTGGATGATGGTCACACCTCCTGGAGGGGAAGGTTCCTCCTGATGTACCAGCAGCTCTGCCTGCTCCTACCAGGCACTGGATGGAAGCTCCAGTAAGAGCTCTCCATTCTCAGTGGCTGGTGCAGGAGATGAAGCGAATCAGATCTCCCCCAGGCAGGGCAGGTATGGAGTGCAATGATATGGGGATAATGTCATGAAAGCTGGGGCTGATGGCCCAATCCCCACACCACCACAGTCCCTACATGCTGTGCTCTCTGAGAACGAACCGATCCCACTGTGAAGAAAGACAGGCAAGTAGGGACAGTGAGTGGGGCAAAGGCTGGATGTGGAGCTATCCAACCCAGTATTATTGTCCTCAAAGGTCTTATTTTGATAGACAGGTCTTACCTTGGGTTGCATGGTTTTGGTGTCCTGTATATACTCCCAGTCCTTTCCATTCATGCTGTAGGCCACTCTAAATTTCTTCACAAAGGATCGAGCCTCTACCACGGTGATGCTGTCTCCTCCTCGGGCCCCTTGGATAACCACTCCTTTCACATTCTTAGGGACTCCCAGGTCCACCTGCAGCCACTCTTCCCCTGGTTGGGCTTGGGGGATTCGTGGGAACCATCCAGAGCGGCTGCTGACCAGCCGTGCCATGCTAGGGGACCAGTCGTACCCTCTGATTGAGGAGGCAGAGATCTGGGAGTCTGAGATAAGGCCAGAAAGCATCCCCAGCATATTGGAGCAGGGCGAATCTGCACGGAGAAAAAAGGAGCAGGGGAGAGAGGGAAACCATACAATAACATATTGAAGTGTGTCAGCGTTATGCTAACAGGGCAACGTCCCATTGCGCTTAACTGCTAGATACTGAAATGTCAAAACACTTACACCAGCTGTAATTCCCTTTATTGCAGCCCTCAGAGGCTGCAGGAACCTCTCAATGGATGTTCAGAACATCCTCGCTTTTGGAAACTCTGTGCAGATCATCCCCTGCCTCCAGTTGCTGGCTTCTCACCCACATCTACTTTGAGTCTGTTAAAAACATCTCTTTCATAGCAGAGTCCTGGCTGCTGATCGTATGGTCACAGCTTCCTTTACAAAAGGTATGTCCTGTCAAAAAGCCTGGGTGTGTCCTCCCTCTGCAAGGTCACGACTTCTGCACTGCCAGCTTCTGAGGAGGCTAAGACAGGCAGAATGAGGGGCGGGGTGTGTGTGTCTGACCTGACCCTAAGGAGGATTGAAGAATTAATGTCGTTTCTCTGCTTTACATAGGACAGTCTCACACAGGCAAGAGGAACAGGAGGGAGGAGGAAGAAGGGAAAAAAACTAGAAATCTCCTAACCTGTGATGCGGCAGCCATAGAGCTCAAGTCTGAGAGCAATCCCATTGTGCCAGACTTGGGGACGGATCCGGACAAACCGAGTCAGCACTGGAGCGTGGATCTTGTTCAGGACCACTTCAGTGGCATCGGTGTTAGCTTGAAATACCTGCAATGGGGAGAAAATATCAGGATGTCCTTGGCTAAGCAAAATAATCGCCCAAAGCAAAAGGGCAGGCAAGGGCTTTCTAGGACGGGCTAGTGCCCAAGCAGCAGGAAGCATTGAGGAGCAGTGCACAGGGAGCTGGAGTGGGCAGGGTGCACTGTCGTTGATTCACTCTGTGACTTTGGGGAAGTCGCTTAGGCCAGAAATGGCCTCTGATTTTGGGTGTCCAGTTGGGCCTCCTTTTCCATTGGCTTCATCTGGAACAGTGGATGTTTGGCCCTAAAAACCTGAATAAATAAAACACAAGGCCAATTTCAACCATAACTTTTCTGTGCCTGAGTTTCCTCATTTATAAAGTGGGGACAATAGCCCTTTCCCATCTTTGTGACGTGTACAGAGATCTACAGAGAACATCAGTGTGCAAGTTCAAAGCATCATTATTCAGGACCACGCTGTGGCTTTCTCTTTATAATCAATGACCACCCGTGCCACTCACGTAAAAGAAAGCTTTCAGGGGCACTCTGTGATCCAGAGTGGTACAAACAAACTGCTGTCTTACCAGATGGCCATAATCAATAACTACCATGTGGCGTTTTTTCTCACTCGCTCTTCCATTATACAGTATACTCATAGCTCTGTCTTAGTTTTCAGTGCCATCGGGTGGAACAAGTGAAAAAGGAAACATCCAACTTGAGTGTAGTTTTAAACTGGTTCTCTGTGCTGTACAACTGCCCACCCTGGGGCGCTGAAGTCATTACTTCCAGAGAGAAGGTGGATGCTCTCCTTTCTGAGCATGCCAGGCTTTCAGGGTTAGCGCATCATCTGTTGCAAGCCAGGAACGGCATAGACACTGCAACATTGGCTAGGCTTTATGCTCTCTCCGACCCTGCATATGCTTTGCTCAGCACAAGAGCTTCCATGAAGTTTATCTGAGAGTAAAACAGGAGGGATGAGAAAGAAAATGCTTGGCACTGGCTCAACTCTGTCAGAGGCAAGTGTTAAATAATTCAACCATAGATTCCTGCAATTTGGAGAAAAGCAAGTGAGGCTGTAACCTGGCCCGTTGCCTTGAACAGGAGCAAGGCTCTCACTGACATATTTTTTTTAAAAGCCTGCAGACAGGACACATTAATGCAGCTCTCCTGGAATCCAACACATTGGGGCATGGAGATTGTTACAGCTGGGAGAGAGTAATTCAGCATCAAACTCGTGACGGCTGCTGACATTGTTCACAGCGCTGCAACCTGAACTCTGCTCTCCAGGCAACCTGCTGGGATCCTGCCTCTGGGAAGTTACGGCATTAGTTATGGGGTGGTGAGGAGATGGGGGCTGTGCAAGGCTCTGCCTGCAAATCTGTCTGATAATTGGGATTTGGAGTAGATAACGAACTTCAACACAAATGCTAATCCAGAGACTACAGATCATGCTGGTACTGTTTAGCAACATAGCATGGTTTATGGGATTTTAATATCCTATTTTATCCCTGTCCTACCCCCTCTTCCCATCCTTTCCTTGCTCAGCAGTCACCAAATACCCTTTTTCCAGCAGGAGGGCTGGACAAATGGTGGCTGCTGTGAGTGAGCATGTGTGTGTGAGAAAGAAAGAAAGAAGGCCCACACTCTGAGTAAGAGGATATATTTCCACCCTAAACCAAAGGCTCCAGCTTTATGCCACCTGAAAAGCTGATGTGCAGCAAATCACCTAAGAACATAAAACAGGAGAACAGGAAATGTTTATCCGGCTCTAATGTAACCACCTTTTATTTGGTTTAATATAATCCCAGTTTCCTGCTTTTTCGTGCTGTGCATCAATCCCTTCCTTCTCCAAACACATCTACGTCTCTCTTTTAGACGTATTTATCCTCCTCGTTTCAGGCACCTTTCCTGATAATTTATTCCATTTGAGGATTACCCCCACTCTGGCCCACTTGCTGATTACTCCAATTCTGGCTTGTTTACTAGTTTATGTCACCTAATTTTTGAACTCCCTTTGCAGTATGAAAAACATGGGCCTAATTCTGAATTTACTTAGGTACAGGGTGCCACTGACTTCAGCAGAGTGACTCTGGATTTACACCCATGAAATAAATTCCAGTATTGGGCCTTACAACTTTATCAGTCTCTTTTGTAATGCTGAAAACATCTCTTAGGTTGCCTGAAATCCTCTCCTGTTTCTAATGAAACGAATCCTTTGACCTTACATTTTGCTTTAGAACTTAGGAACATGTTCCTTCCCCAGATAGAACCCGATTCAGGAAAGCACTTCAGCATGAGCTTCAAGTTAGGCATGCATGTAAGAAACGTGCTGAATCCAGGCCTTGTTTATGAGTTATATGCAATTCCCATCAATAGGAGCGGCTGGTAAAGAAGCGCAGGCCCGAAGTGACCTCAATTTGTTTTTTAAAACCAGCTGGCATCTTTGTTGCCTTTGCTGCATCCTCCCTTTGTACTGCGCAGAGATTAATACTAAATGGAGCAGACAGGAGGCAGCATTTGTGGTATGTCTTTTAAGTGCTTTAATGAGTAACAATACCACCTCTTACACACTATAGGACCGAGGCCTGGTCTACACTTAACACTGAGGTTGACATAGCTATGGCACCCAGGGGTGACCTACCCCCGGGTGTAGAGGCAGCTTGGTTAACCTCGCTCTCATTGCTTAGGGAGGTGGTGTCCCTACAGTGATGGAAAAATCCCTTCTCTCGGTGTAGGCGGAGTCTGTGTTAAGGGGTTATGCCAGCACAGCGACCCCACCAGAGCTATGCTGCTCTAGTCTCTGTAGTGTAGACCTGACCCTAGCATCTGCTGCGCCTTTATTACTGAACCTCTGCTCTGGGCTGACAGTTTTAGTGTTTTTTCCACAATAAGTCCAGATCCTTGCCCTGATCAGATCCCTTAACATTGGCTACTTGCTCCAAGATTACTTACTTTGCATTACTCCAGTAAATGTTTTTTGCCAGTCCCCTAAACACTCAACTCCTTTTGAAGCTGGCTGCGTTGCTACACATTTATCTCTAATTTTCCTATCATTGGCAGTGACAAGATCAGCCTCAGACCCGCACACAGCCTACATTTTGAAAAGCAATGACTGATTTGGGTTGTTTGGGTGTCCAGCATGGGACACCTTTAAGGGGCCAAATTTTCAGAGGGTGGGTGCTCAGCATTTTCAGAAAATCAGACCCACTATCCCTGATAACTTCTGGAAATCTTGGCCCCCTTCCTTCTTTTGAGCTGCTGGATGCTGACCTGTTGGTGAGAAATCTATTGTTGATTGAATTTGTTTTAACTAAAAGTCTGGTCCAAAGCCCCTTGAGATCCAGGGGAAGATTCCCATTGATTTCAGTAGGCTTTGAATCATGCCCAGAGTTAACTTTCATAGCACAGGAAGAACCAGCAGGAGAACTTGTGAAGCCCAGAGCTCCAAGGAAGCACAGATGTTTCGTTACACAATGAGAACATCACATTGTCTCCCTATCCTTTGTACATTGCAAGCCACTCCACACTTACGACGCGCCAGATCCATAACTGGTGTAAATCAAGGTAGATCCATTGCCTTATATGGATCTGCAATGATTTACACAATCCAAGGATCTGGCTGTGATAGATGAAAATACACACACAAGGGTGGCAGAGTTGGAAGACAAATGTAAAAACCATTAACAAATTAAAAGCGTCTTCTAAGCAGCGACCAAGGCAACACACTTTCACTGCAGCATCAAAGGCCTGCCTGTCCCCTCCTTACATTTCTATTTTTACTTCCGTTTTAGTCCAGCGGACAGGTCTACATGTAAAATTAAATTGATAACCAATGAGAGCTGACTCGCTTAATTAATTTGCTGCAGAAAACAGGGAAGGGGGAGGAAGCCGGGGCTGGAGGATGCCAGGGTGGGTTTTCCACCTCCTGCCTCCACTTGTAAATCAGACTCAGGACACTCTTCACCTTAAAACTTCCCCTTGTTGGCTAGGGGATTTTTTTTAAGCTGCATTAGTTCCAGCGGGTGTGGGAATCCTGCCAGCTGCCAAGTCAGAAGTGAAGCAAGAGTGAGAAAAGCACCATTAAATCCAAAAAACAGTTTATGGCTAGGGACAGTCTCTTTCCTTATTTATTTTTAGTGCTGTTTTTGTCATCATGCAATTTCTTGGGACATTCCAGAGAGAGGTTTTGTGTTTTCTAGGGTGGGGGCGGGGATAGCAGCCGCTCCTCCCCCAGCTGCGTCTCTCTCTCTCTGCACCGACTAGATTTACGGCAGGATTAGGTTACCCCATGGAGACAGAGGCCTGGAACAGAGCACGTTAACAGGATTAGGGTTTCAGGATTTGAGACAGAGAAGCATGAAGGAGAAAAGTCAGGGAGATTATTTTTCTTGCCAGATAGGGAGGACTTGAAATGAGGAGCACGGCAGCTTGGTGGCGTGAGGATCCTGAAGAAGAGGAGATGGATAGTTTTGCATTTATTAAATCCAGGAACAGTGGAGTGGGGGGCGGGGGGAAAGAAATGTTCCTGTAGCCAGACAGAAAGCAGTGCACCTCAACCTCTACACTTCACTCCCATTGCCTGCCATCAGAGCATTGCCTGAGGAATGCATGCAAGACTGGGCCCTGTGTACACTGGGCAGAGAACCATCACTGGGGCGGAATCTCTGCATCTGAGTGTGCCCTTTACTGGATCAAAAGTTATTCTCATTAAAGATATAATATAGGATCCTATATACCGAGACAAATCCTGGATCGGGGAGTCAGCTGGAACCCAAGGGCAATGGGAGCTACTGGTATGCTACAAAGGACGAATCGAGACCCATAAGCATAGGAGAGCTGGGACCTGTAGTTCTCCAAAGGCACAGCTCCAGGGGTGAATTCTAGGTCCTAATTTTCCAAATATGGACAAATCTGAAGTGATCCTTGTTTCGTCTGCACAAACAGTGGGATTTGGGAGACAGGTACCTTAGTGCAGAGCAGAGTGTAGGCTGAGGGCTAGATCTTCCCTGCAGCTCTCTAGACAGAGAAGCCACCCAGATCATTGAACACAGATGTCCAAAGTGAGAGTTCAAGTACTTTTTGTTACATCTTAAAAAAATGCCTGATAAGGGACTGATATAAATGGACACTATATTGCACTCAGAAATATGGCCCATTGGGTCCACTGATTCTCTGCTCTGTGGTGTAATTATAAACAGTGTGTGTGCGCATGGCAGAGAGGAAGCCCCCAATTCTGCCCCTTCTCTCTGTTACAGAGATAAACCACGTATTTGGGAGCGTTGGAAATTTGCATCCATATTTTGCACTTTGGGCCCACGTCTCATACACATGCGTGTGTGTACGAGAGACAGAGAGTAATGGACTAATGTATAACAGGCATGTCTGTTCCACATTCATGTGGATGACTGCGGACGTATTGCCTGTGTGTACAATTTTCTAGGCTAAATCTGGAGAGAAGCATGCCTGCAATGCCCCAGACTAAGCTGTAATCGCTTTCCTTTGCACAGCACAGCCTCCCTCACCTGTTCACTGGGAGCAGCTGGGCTGAGGAGGCAGGTTGGTGGACAGGAGCAGAAACAGAAAGACTCTGATTAGTCTTGATCTCATTCAGGCAGCATGTCTGCAATTTGGCTACGCTCCCTTCCCTCTCCCCCAATATATTAGCACTCGGCAAGACAACAACAGTCGTCCCTCACTGCCTTGAGCTCTCATTAATCTTGTTTTCCTCCAATTTATTCTCCTTTTCCTGTTCTCTTGCCTTTGGTACACTGTATCAACGCTGACAGCAGCCAGGGAATTGAAGTCTAGCCTTCAAATTCTGCAGTAAACACCACATCTGCCCACCCTTTCCTCTTCCTTGGCACTGTAAGCACTGGAGGGGAGGTCATACCTGCCCTCCACTTTTTGGAGAGAACATTATCTGCCATCCACTCCTCCTAGGCTCACTCCTCCTTTTTTGTATCTCTCTCTCAGAGGAAGATGTAGATATTAGCTGACTTGTGGGTAGCGCCAGTTAAGGTTGGCTCCCTGCCCACCTTACACAGGCAAGAGAGAGATGGGCTGTTCTATCTCTACGTGTATACACAGGAATACCAAGTCCCCTGCCCCTCCCCACTCCTCGTGGCATCGAATCAAACTGCGGCAGACTTGACAAATCTGTTTGGCATGGTTTACTCAACTATTTCACTTTGAACCGTGTGGAGAGCTGCACTGATGCACCAGGAAGAGTGTGGAATCTGCACATTAAATACAGACATCTGGGAGGTTTCCTGATGAAAGAACAGCAGTGATTAACATTAAACGGGAAGGACAGCCAGCTCGCTGGTGCTCCGTGCACCGAGCTGTGCTACAGGGCTCAGGGATGTACAGTCAAATCAGAAGTTCCGCACTCATCCTGCTGCTGCTCAGCTGCTGGAGACTGAATATGTAAAGGAGAGGGGAACAAACCAGTCACCCTGATTTCAGGCTAGGCAGGTCACCAAAAAGCAATTACTTCTCCACCAGCCTCAGGAGGTGTCTGCTAAATTGAGTCCAGCACAAGGGAGAGAGACAGAAATGAGCATAAAAGAGTAAAGAGGGAGAGATTTATATTTAAAAACTAAGGCAGAGAATGGGCTCGAAGTGGTTGTGTAGCTGAGCTGGTCTTTCTACATACAAAGGGGCCAGATCCTCAGCTGGTGTTAATGAGCACAGCTCCACTGACTGCTGCGAACTGCACTGACTCCAGCTGAGGATCTGGGCTGAAGGGTCTCACGCTTTGCAGATTCCATCTCCAGCTGGTGTAGAACTTAGCTCCATTGAAGTCAATCCAGCTGCCCTGATTGACACCAGCTGAGTTCCAAGGAAGGGAAGGATAAAGTCAGAGGTGACAAAAATCACTATCGAAATCTGCTTCACACTGAAACTGACCCTGACTTGCAAATTTCCTGCAAATGGCAATTGAAACACCAGCCTGACCAACTTGATTTTTCAGAGCACATCTTTCTAATCATAGTTTTGCCCATTCTCTGTATGCTGTGCAAAAATGGTTCCACTGAAACTTCAAACTCCCCTAATTGTATGTTTTGTTCCAGTTTGGAAACTCAGCCAAAGTTTATTAAGAGGTCTGCTAAGGCCTAGGAGCCTTCTGAGACAACCTGGGCCCAGCTGGGAGGTAGTCACAGATGCTGGATAATATTGTACTAGAACGATGTGACATTTAAGAGATGGGCCCTAGCCATCATGTGCAGCTCCAGATCCAATCTGCCCAAAAGTGTTTCGATCTGGGAGTTTGGGTCAGGACAGTCTTCAGGAAATGTGGAGTTTAATGCTTTCAGTGTGAATCCAAGGAGTGCTAGCTGATTTGTAGTGAGCTTTGAGAGGAAGGGTCGGTCAATGGTTAGGGCATTATCATAGGACACAGGAGCCCTACATTCATTTCCCTGCTCTGCTACCAACTTTCTGTGTGACCTGGGCAAGTCACTTAGCCTCTCTCTGCCTCAATTTCCCTTCCATCTCCCCCCATACCTCACCAGGGATGCTCTGGGGATAAATACATCAGTGTGAGGTGCTCAAATACAATGGTAATGGGGATCAAATAAGCACCTTAGACAGTTAGTTTGAACCTGAGACACACACTGAAAGACACTTGTGGGTAGGTGAAACCACGAGAACACAGAGAAAAGAAAATGTTTGGACAAATGGCTGCAAAGTTGAGCCAAAGGGTTTCACACTCTCTGCCAATGGAGGGCTGAGAGCCTCACTCAGGAAAAAGAAAAAGGAAGAAATAAAGTCACAGCGACATCACTTCACCTTCATCTCAGTTTTTGTGCCCAACCCTCAGCAGTTAATGTAACAGAACAGATTGTGCAGACGAAATTCTTGTTTGTGCGACAACTGCTCCTGTTCCATGCACTGTATAGTGCCTATGTAGACGATCCACTAGGGGATGCCAACACAGCAGCCAACGTCAGTGCCAACCACAACAGAGCTCTCAGGGGCATTTCAGAAGTTCCTTTAATTAAAGGGCACCAGTACAGCCCAGGTGAATAACAGTGCTGCGCCTTCCTAAAGCCACCTCTGTTTTATATACAGCCGCACTCTGTGCAGCTAGTTGTTCCCCTACCCACTCTCAATAACACAGCACCACACAAGCGTTCCTTCATTCTGCATTCATGGTGCACCCAGAGGCTCAACGATCTCCAAGGGTCAAACATCATATTACACACAACCCACCTCCCCACCCCACTACACACCTCCAGGAGCTGCGGCTACAGCAGGCACAAGCAGCACTTGCCAACTGTGATTGCTACTGCAGATCCCGTGTGCCTGACAAAGTGAATTGCTCCTCGTTATTTATTGTTCGCTTTATTCTCCGGGACACAGTGATCCCCTCTTAGGATTTGTGCCCTTTCATTTTCAGGCCTCAATAACTCCTGAATTGCAGTTTCATGTGGTTTTGTGATTGTTAACCCAGCATGGGGATGGGGCTCCAGCCATAAATGCTCAATGAATCTTGTATGGCAAAACATGGGCTGTGAAAAGCATTTTCTCCTTCATTTGCAGTCAAAGAACATACTGCAGGCTCTCTCCACTGAGCAAGACGCAACAGCAGCCAGGTTTTCTAAGGAACAGTGATCGCTCTATCGATGAGAAAGATCATTTCTGGGGAAGGCCTCCCCAGGCAGCCTGTTAGTCCCAACCAAGCAGCGGCAGCAAAACAGGCCTTACAAAATAAATCCCTAAGTCCGGAAAATGTATTTTCGCCTTTTCCCTCCCGCTCCTCCGCCGATGGCAAGGCTCTCATGGGTGCAGCTGTTAAGGGACAATGCATTTACCTTATGGTTTTTACCATGCCGGTACATCATCCAGTCCTCACCGTTGGTGCTGACCTCCAGCTTGTAGGAGTGGACATAATAGCCATTCTGCGTTTCTTTGGAGATGGCACCCTGGGTAGCAATGGCTGTCAACATGGTCAGGAAACGAAGGTCCACCTGATTGGGAGGTGAGGAGAGAAGGGAAAGGAGGACGAGGAAGAAAATGGTGATTACCATCAGTCTCACAATGGACGGGATCATCCCCTCATTTTTAAAAACTAAGGGCCAGTTGCTCAGAGGGTGCAAACCAGCATGGCTCCAATTGGTCCAGCTTGATTGGAGCGTTGCTGATTTATACCAGCAGAGGATCTAATATCCCATTTGCTTTTGTTAGAGCCTGTAGACACAGCTGTGGCTTTTGCCACTGCATTGCTTGAGTGTTCTGTGCAACAAGGGTCACACTGGTTTGGAAACCCAGCCATACTGTTCCGGGGCTGATTTTCAGACCACTTAACTGAACATGCCACAGAGAAAAAATGTTTCATGCTCTGCAGTTTTCATGCAATTTTATACTTCCAGGGGAAAGCGAGGGGGAAAGTATGTTGCAAGTGTCTCTGTTTAAGTATGAAATGGGCTAAATGACTGTGTACGAATGTGTGATTGATCACAAGGGGCAAAATCTTGATGCTCTTTCGCAGTTTGTACTCAGTCTTTAAGTAAACTCCCATTGATTTCAATGGGAAAAAAGCAGAGTTTGACCTCAGCAGGAATTTAGCTGGTGTGAGGACTGGGTGAAACTGATTAAGGACTTTGAAGTTTGGCCATAAATGAAAGTACAAAGTCTCCCCTCAGACCAGACAACAGAATTGTCACTAAAATTGAATGCTTGCATCCTTTTAAATGGGACAGAAGCCACCGGACAGAGCTTTTCCATGTAAAATAAAGCCATGATGGCCAATTAGCAAGAGCAGCAGTTTTCAATGTTTTTAATGTTTATATTAGTTATGTGGATTAAAAAAGATCACGCGACCTGACTTGGTAGCACTGCCACAAATGAAGACTTAGGGCTTGTCTACACTACCCGCTAGATCAGCGGGCAATGATCAATCCAGCGAGTGTCGATCTATCGCATCTAGTATAGATGCGATAAATCGACCGCCGAGCACTCTCCCGTCGACTCCGGTACTCCACCAGAACGAGGAGCTCAAACAGAGTCGACGGGAGAGCATCAGCTGTTGACTTACCGCAGTGAAAACACCGCGGTAAGCAGATCTAAATACATCGACTTTAGCTACGCTATTCACATGCGGTAGTGTAGACAAGCCCTTGGACATCTGCTTCAGGCAATGACATTTCAGTACCTACAGTTCTTAAAACCAGTTAGCACACACCATCTCACAGTGCTATAGCCACTCAGAAACCCTTTGTGGAGAGATAATATGTTTCTAAGGAAGGGCCTAAAGAAAGTCTTTGCTCTGACATCCAGAACTGAACTCCACACTGACAATGCTCACTCCATCTCCAGCACAATCAATATTATTCTAGCTGCACATTCACAACATTTTGTTAGGACTTCGGCCATCAGGGTGGCTGCAGAGTCAATGGTCCTTCTATGTAGCAGGAGAGTCTCTCTCTCTCTCTCTCAGCTCTCTAGAAAATCCATGGAGGTTCAGGAGGCATAAGGTCAAGTCAGGACTTGTGCAGGAATGTTAATGGGCCAGCAGCAGGGCTGGTTCCTTTCACAAAGGCAGAGTGGTTGTGACTTCCCTAAACAGCAGCTCAGCCACCGCTGACACTCTGCATGTCACAAAGGCAATAAAATAGTCCACAAGCCTTATTATGTTCAGGGGTCAGTTTAACAGCAGGACAATCAAGTAGCTCAATGCGGGAGAGGGAGGAAAGCTGAAGGTTTGGAGTGCAATGGTGGGGCTTTGCCAACGCTGGCTTTGCGTCCAGCAGAGATGCTTTCTCTCAGCGTCGCTCTGCCAGTGCTGGCTACCAGGCCCACACAGCAATGCCTGCCAGTGCCAGGGTGCCCTTTCAGCACTTGCTCGGAGGACAATGCTGGATGGGCCTCTAGCAGACCATGCTTTTGACAAAAGTGATCTAGAGGTCAGTTCAATACTGCACACTGCAGCAGCTGCCAGACAACACAAAACTGTTGCTAAGTCCAGTAGTATAGCCCCAATTCCCCATCTCCACAGCACATTAATCATAGAATCATAGACATGTAGGGCTGGAAGGGACCTTGAGAGGTCATCTAGTCCAGCCCCGCCATGATGCAGCAGGGCCAGGTAAAACCAAGTAAACACAGACCATCCCAGCAAGATGTTTGTCTAACCTGTTTTTAAAAACCTCCAAGAACGGAGATTCTACAACCTCGTTTGATAACCTATTCCGGTATTTAACTATCCTTAGAGGTAAAAAGTTTTTCTTAATATCTAACCTAAACCTCTCTTACTGCAGATTAAGCTGATTACTTCTTGTCCTACCTTCTGCACACATGGAAAACTGTTGATCACCATTGTCTTTATAGCAGCCTTTAACATATTTGAAGGCTCTTATCAGGTCCCCTCTCAGTCTTCTTTTCTGAAGACTAAACAAATCCATTTTTTTAAATCTTTCCTCATAGGTCAGGTTTTCTAAACCTTTTATCATTTTGTTGCTCTCCCCTGGACTCTCTCTAATTTGTCCACATCTTTCTTAAAGTGTGGAGCCCAAAAACTGGACACAATACTGCAGTGGAGAAGAACAATTACTTTCCATATCCTACATATGACACTCCAGTTAATACATCCCAGAAAGATATTAGACTTTTTCACAACTGTATCACATTGTTGGCTCATATTCAATTTATGATCCACTATTAACCCCAGATCCTTTTAAGGAATACCACTGCCTATCTAGTTATTCCTCATTTTGTAGTTGTGCATTTGATTTTGCCTTCCTAAGGGTAGTACTTTGCACTTGTTTTTACTGAATTTCACCTTGTTGATTTCAGACCGATTCTCCAATTTGTCAAGGTAGTTTTAAATTCTAATCCTGTTCTCCAAAATGCTTGCTATACCTCCCAGAAAATTTTATAAGCGTACTCTCCACTCCGTGATCCAAGTCATTAATGAAAATGCTGACTAGTGCCAAAGGCAGGACAGACCCTTGTGCATCCCCAGTAGATATATCCTCCCAGTTTTCATGGGCTATAACCCACTTATAGACCACAAAAGCTTATGCCCAAAGGAATTTGTTAATCTCTAAGGTGCCACAAGGACTCCTGGTTGTTTTTACTGGTACAGACTAACACAGTTACCCCTCTGAAATCCATCTTCCTAATTTGAGAGCGAACCATTGATAATTACGCTTTGAGTACAATTCTTCAAGCACTTGTGCCCACCTTACGGTATTTTCATTTAGTCCACATTTCCCTAGTTTGCTATGTGGGACTGTGTCAAATGCCTTAATAAAATCAATATATAATATTCATCCTCGATGATTTCCTCTTCCTGTCACGGGGACCTGTATTAACCTGGAGGAACTCCTTGTTGGAATCCAGGTTGGGGGTCCATCCGTTGTCATCACTGTTGAGCCGGCTCTGCTGTGGGGTCCATCTTCCATCCGAGTAGGTGGAGGAGGCACTGATCTGTTCATTGGAGATTCTGCCAGATTCCATCCCCAAAGGAACGTTGCACTGGAAGTCTGGAGCAGATGCACACACACAAATACACAGACGAGTTTACAAATTCTGTATCCTTCACTCCCAACTGGAAGTAAGCTATGAACTACTCCCCAGCATCCTAGATCAAACCCATATGTCTGTCACGATGATTGGATTTACACAGAAATATCTGTGCACACATCCAATGCAAAAAACTATTCAACATTAAGTACAGGATTGGCATTAGGTTTGCAAGACCCTCTGTAAATTAACACACATGGGGGACTCAGTCCAAATCCTTTCCCCTCTATGATAGGATTCTTCCACCTTTGCGCACCCACAACCCTTCCCCTGGCCATATCCTGTTTACGACTCCCCCAATCTCTTTTCAGGATGTGCCAAGCCCCCTCATCTGATTGTGAAGCTGCTTGGTAACTTATAACCTCTTGAATCCAAGAGGTGAATTCTAGCCAAAGCTGGGAAAGCAGGAAAGGAATGCACCAAGAAATGCACTCTCTGCCATACCCCACAGATGCCAGAGACAGATGGGAACATACATGAGGGATCAAGAGTGGCGTGCAGGTTTGAAAGATGTCTATGTGTGGGTATGTGTTGTCCTATGGGGAAGTGTGAATCCATAGGTGGCTGCATAGGGTAGACTGGCTTAAAAGGTCACTACCATTAAGACTGAGAAATCTAGAACTCAGCTTTTGGAATGTCCTCACTTTTAAGGCTTTTAAATCCACATTAACTCAGCCATGTGTCATGTCATATATTTTATGACATATGTTTCCTAAGAAACAGTAAGATATATTCCACAAAGAAAACATCAGTAGCAAGTACTACATGGGCCAGACCCTAAGCTGGTATAAACTGCTTTAGCTCTACTAACGTCCCATATGTTGAACACGGCTGAGAAACTGGGCCAAATTATGCTCTAAGTGGTGCCACTAAAGTCTCAATTTACACCAATGTGAATGAGAGCAGGATTTGACACTAACATATTTCATTTTCTGACTTTAGTCCCCTTGATTTTGTACATTTAATTTCCTTGTTTTTTAAAGACGAGAATAAAAAGGGGACAAAAACGGGGGGGGGAGAGGGAAATGGAAGGAGAGGCGACAAAATTGAAAAACTGAAGTGCCCTTAACTGAGGCATCCTTAACTCATGCAACCCTAGCTGAGGCATTTCTAACTGAGATATATTGAATGCAAGACTACTGCACAGAGGCAGCCATAATGCAAATGTCCTTAGCACAGCAGATCCTGACTGTGCATGTCCAGTATTCTAAATTGCTCTAGGTCATGGGTTCTCAGCTTGGGGACAACAGCCACCCTCCCTTTCTTTATTTCTTGTTTGAGTTTTTTTGGGGGGGGGGGGGGTAGCAGAGGCTTGAAACTTCTGAGAAGGGTGTCCTGAAACTATTTTCTGTTGTAACATGCAATCACAGTACAGAAAGGTTTTGACCACGGTCTTAGGTGAAAGATGCCATGAAGAAAAATAAAATAAAATTTCTAACATGCTTGTGTTAACTTGCTGAGTTTAAACATTCATAATTTTAAAAGAACAGAACTTATTTTTATCAAACCAAATACTTTCCCCTTCCTTAGCAAGGGCTAAAAAAACAGGATTAAGTTTGAACTTTTCTAGCTTCAGGCATTTTTAAATTAGACAAGTGCAAAATTCCAATTGGCAATTTGGGAAAGTGTATTTTGGGAAAACTGTATTTTTTCCCACTCTATCAAAAATATGGCTGCACCAATTTTGCCCAGATTTTCCAAAAATTGTTTGGATTGAGACCAGACATGGAGAGTTTCAGTACAAAAGGAATATGAAAACATTATGAACTACTGAAAAGGTGGGACTAAGATGAAAACTGCAATTCACGAGTGTGATGTTTCACTCCATATTCTTTATGAAAATATGCTTATGATATGAATATGACATAACTGAGATATACTTTATGCCAGATAGCTCATGTGAAATATTATTGGAAAGGTTATGATTTACTGAATGTGATTATCCCATGTGTCTGCCTGTAACATTTCTGTATCTGAAGTTGGGAATATTAACTACGTATGTGTATTTCAAATGTGTTACTTTGGGTGTCACCCCTAACCAGCCCTTGAGGTACAACAATGGAAAAGCCAGACAAGGCTAATGGGCCATTAGCAGAGACAATGGACTCTGAAAGGACTTAATCTTCCTGTGGACACTGGAGACAGCCTACGAGCAATGGCTGCCACAGCCATGCAGAGATATGAGTCCGAGTCACCTGCTACTGGATACCCCTCCTCCCCTTTTGGAATGCCCGTGGTTTTCCACTAGAAGACAAAGGGTTCCCGCCTTACACAAGAGCTATATAAGGCAGGGAGTGACATTGTCATGAGTTCTCCTCTGCCTCTCCACTCAAAGAGACACTGAAAAAAGACCTGGAAGAAAGAACTGAACTGGGGGGCAGAAGGGTTGAGCCCAAGCTGGGAGGGCATCTAGCTTGTGAGTAATAACACCTGAGGTCTCAAGAGGGAGACCAGTGCAGCTGCCTTTCAAGACTTTCTGTAATCTGCCTGCAACAATATCTAGGGCAAGAAATACTATTTGTAACCAATTTCTTTAGTGAAACTAGCTTAGTTTGCGTGTTTGGTTTCATTTGCTTAGTAATCTGCTATGTTCTGTCTGTTGTCTCTTATATTCACTTAAAATCCACGTTTGGTAGTTAATAAATTTATTTCTTGTTTATAATAAAACCCAGTTTATGCAATTTCTAACTGGGGGGGCAAGAAGTGTGCACATCTCTCTTCAGATTGAGGAAGAGAGCAGATTTTTATGAGCTTGCACTGTGCAGATTTTTCTATACAACGCAAGACAGTATTATTTTGGGTTTATCTCCCAAAAGGGATGTGCACATGAGTGCTGGGTGAATCCTTTCACACAGAGCTGACTTCAGTCTGTGACTGCAGTGGGGTGTGGCCCTACTTGTGTGTGTGTTGCAAGAGGTTGGAGAGCCTAATTCAACAAAACAGGGAGAGGGAACGCAAGCTGATTGAGCAGAGGAGGCTCAGTGAAATCCCAGGACATAAGGTGGCATCCCAGAACGGGGGTCCAACCTGTCACAATCAGTAACTACAGTTTCCATGCAGAAGCTAAGATATACATAGTTTCATTTCTCTCTGTACGGCTGTCTGGGAAAACAACCTCTTGAAAACACTCATCCTGGCTCACTCATACAAATGCTTGCATACATAGACACACTGAATAATGGAAACACTCCCAGAAATTCAATAAAAATCCCACACGACTGCATGAGTCCCACAAACAGGCCTGACTGTAAAAAATTTCCAACTTACTTTCCGGGATCTCCTGCTGGACCAAGTAGTAGCGGGCAGAGAAGCCATCTTTAGCCACTGCCAGATCAGTATGGAAGGTAAGCGAGAGAATACCAGTAGCTGAGCGGATCTCAGAAGGTGTCCTAGTGCCACAGTACCTGCCTATCAAAGGGCCAACTGCAAAAGAAAGAGCAGAAAATAGGCCCAGCCTTTTGGTTGGACTCTTTAGTCTTTATCTAACCTGACAAGTCAGTACTACTTGGCAAGAATACATTGGTAGTGGATAGGGAGTAATAATCAACCCTGCAGAACCAATCTGGATGAAATGAAGGAATTTTGGTTGATTAGTTTCTATCACTTACATTTTTACAAGAACAGAGGTAGATCAAGTGTAGTATCAGTTTGTTCACCTCTCCGAATTTCTTGTGCACATCTGTGTGTCCATCTACCTGCATCTGTAATGCATGTACTATATAACACATCTGATACATCCTCTATGGGACAGACATTCTCTACTTGCAGGAGATGGACTCAATGATCAATAGATCTTTTTCATCTCTAACTCAAATGATCCAATGATAAAATGAGAAAATTAAAGGTGTAGGTTCATCAGTAATATGAAGTCTACGCTGACACTCCATGGGGACAAACCCAGTATTAGGGACAGATAGGATTTGCATCATCACCATATTTAACAGCTGAGAAAAGGTCAACAATATTTTGCATTTGTTACTGGTGCAGAATACTGACAAGTCATGCCCTCTATGGAATTTTCCAGACTCATCATTACAGCTGGTTAACAGGAGAATAGCCAGACATGGAGAAAAGCCTTGGTGATACATCACCTCAGTGCTTACCTTGAGAAATGCCATCCCAGATGTCCAGCCAATCATACTTGCAATCTCCCTCTCCGACCTGCAAGGGGTCATGCTCTAGGTCAAAGGTCATAAACTGAAGGATGATTTCCATCTTTGGCTTGGCCATGATGGTGAAAGTGCAGTCCAAGTTGTGGGGATACTTATCAGGGAATCCTGGGGACTCAATAGTGCCGTTGGAGCCGGTGAAGTTTCTAGAACAGTCTTCAGAGCCTGCAGGGGTAGAAAAAGCGGATGTAACTAACAACAACAACATGGCTGACATTGACAACTCTCGCCTTCTTGTGCGCTTGGCAATAGTCACTCTGTATCCAGAGCGTTGTCAGGATTTTTGCTGGCAACTTCTTGGGACACTAGAGCTTTGTACATTTCATAAAGACAGAGGGTGAGCTTGTTAAATAATTCCAACGGACTTTGGACTGAACATCTCATGTTCACTGTAGACGAGTGCTTAGACTGCTTTGAAAACCTCACTCAGAATTGATAGCTAATCCTGCTGGAAATACTCTGAAAATGGTACTAAGGGAATAGGAAAGCCCAAAAGGTTGGGAGGCCAAGCTGCACTGCAACGCAACAACACCTGTTGCAACACAGTGTTATAATGTCACCATGCCAGCAGTACAGAGGTTATGCTCTGAGGGAACAGCATGGTCAGCAGTAGTGGGTCAGGCATGAGGAAGGGTTTGCTGTTCTTTTTCACTCTTCCTACAGTCTACGGATGGGTTCTTGGAGCATGGGGTCTTCTTAGCTGGCACTGTGAAATGAAGACTCCAAGATGCAACCATTCTTGTGACGGACCATCACTAACAATGGATCTGGACCCACCATGTTTGGGGTCAGATCAGCAGACTGCAATTGGGCTAGTGTAAATAATATACTGGTTCCCCCAGCATATTGTGGGAAGGCAGGGGGAGAAATGGTCATAAGGGGTAAAAGACATATGGCCAGACTAAAGACTTAGCTCTGTACGGCTATATTTGGGGAACTAGCTGAGGGAATCACAACCCACAATCAGGGAGAATGACTGACCTAGGGACGAAGGAGAAAGGAATGGAATCTGGCAGGGTCGAAGAATTGTCTAATTTTTAAAAAGAGATCTCCCTGACCTACTGATTTTGTGTCTGTCTGCTTATCTATCTTAGAACTTAGCACTAGCACCCATCACTGCAGTATCTGAGGTAAAATTTCCTCTTGAGAGTCATGAGATCTGGGTTATTTTCCCAGCTGTGGCACAGACTTCCAGCAAGGCCTTGGGCAAGTCACTTAACCTTTCTGTGCCTCAGTTTCCCTATCAGCAAAATAGGGATACTAAGGTTTACCTAGAAACAATGCTGTTGTGAGGCTTACTTCAGTACTGCTTGTAAAGCCTTTCAAAACCCTCACATGGGCAATTGCTGGTGAAGTATAAATGAGCAACGATTCATTATCGCTATTATGTATTTTATTTTCCATCAGAGTGGCAATTAGCAGAGCAACCTCTCTGCAACTTCACCCAAAGCCTAGGACCCTAGCTGTAGAGCGTATGGTCCAGCCTATGTCTCCAGACTGTGGCTGCTGAAAGATTTTGGCGGTCGGAGGACTGGTGTGTGTGTGCGCGCACGTGCGTGTGTGTGAGAGAGATTCTGTTGACAGGAGGAACAGAGCGCTCTTTCTCTCTTATTCAGCTCTCTGCACCAGAAATGTTAGTTATTTCTATTCTTGAGGAAGACTTTCTGATTGCCAACAGCGGCAGACAATGTTACCACTTATTTATTGCTGACCTTGACGCTGGCCTCCCTCGTATCACAGCCTGCTCAAGGTGCCTCGGGGTGGTGGGGGAGAAGAGGAGGTTGTGTCCTATTCATACCATGGCTGCTTTAAAACCACTGCTCTTTAGAGGCTGGACAATTGACAATGGAAATCTCTAGCCTGTGGGCCATCGGAGGGGCAAAGAGGGTGTTACAGTGGCTTCTATCCCCATGACTGTAATAGAGGCTTAACATTCAACTAAGGTTTTGACTTTTGCTTGATAAGGATGCTGTGCTTCTCCTCTATAAACTCACTGCTCCCACTCACCCAGTTGGTGCAAGTCTTCTTGGGACCAAGTGGAGCCTTGTTATTAAGATCTGCACTAGCCTACCCAAGTTAGGAGAGCAACTTGGGACAACAGCTGGACCATTGGTCCTGTAGTACCTCTTGGTGGAGTAACATTGAGAGGAACTTCTTAACTGACGATAGGAGAGCGGCCAGCTTCTTTAGTGTGATAATGCAGAGGGAAATAGAAGAGGCCAAGCACAAATCGCAAGACAATACAATGAACAAGAATAAGACTGTATTTACTCCTGATCAAATAAAAAGGCAGCCAGATTTATGAAGAGACTAATACACACTCCCAGCCAAGGAGGAAAGCACAGAAATATTCAATAAACCAGATGTTGACTGTCAGGAAATGTCCTCTAGGGACTATAGAGCAATGTAACTGTGATACTGTGAGATAGCAACGATTTCCTCATTTGGGTCGCTTGTAGCGGTTAGTATCTTTGTCAATAGCTTGACTGTAACCAGCAAACAATGACTAGCTTTAAAGGTAATCCGCAAATAATAAATGGAAATCATGTTTACTTTAGCAATATGTGCTAATGCTCCCACTCACCAGGCTGAGAGAACAATTCAGCACATAAACAGCTAAAAGGAAACCACTCAGGGCTTGTCTACGCTGGCACTTTACAGCGCTGCAACTTTCTGGGTCAGGGGTGTGAAAAAACACACTCAGGAGCGACAAAAGTTTTAGCGCTGAAAAGCATCATGCATCCGACGAAGTGGGTATTCATCCACAAAAGCACATACTCCAATACGTCTGTTAGTCTATAAGGTGCCACAGGAATCTTTGCTGCTTTTACCAGTATAGACAACGCTTTAACATCAAGAGCCGCGCTCCCAGTGAGAAAGCTACTACCCTTCGTTCAGGATAGTTTTTTTTTATCACCAGGAGAGCTCTCCCCCGGTGATAAAGTCTGACTACACTCCCCATGTCACAGTGTGGCCGCACTGCCACGCTGTAACATGGGCAGTGTAGACACACACAACAGGCCTGTCCAACTGCTCTGTCATGCCCCAGAGGCAGGGATGGCTGGGGCCATAAAGTTCAGATCTGATCTCTCCCTAAATATAGTGGCATTTGAGGAGATGGTGTTGGTTTGGAGCAATCTTTCCTGGAAGCATTAATATCATGGCTATATACATGAACTCCTGCATAAAGGGGAGTGGGTCATTTTTCTTTTTTTGGAATGGTTTTCAAAGTGCGCTTAATTTATTATTCTTCCATTTTTAATAATAAAAAGGAGCTTTCAAAACTCTACCAGGTAATAAAAGAAATAAGAACTAACCTGGGATGTACCTGGCAGCAGAGCTTCCTTAGTATGAGGGGGTGTCATGGGGCCAAACTTTTGAAAAGCATAATGATTCTGGGGGTCCAAACCTGAGACATCCTTAATGAGGCCTGATTATCAGAGGACAAGTGTGCTCGGCATTTTCTGAAATTCAAGGCTCTGTTAAGCTGTACTGCTTGAGTTGGGTGCTCAAGCTCATTAGGCATGTTTGAAAATTGTGACCTGGATGTCATCTTTTGGGGGTGTCACAGCAAAACTGACCAATACAAAACCAGGGGACTTAACCATTAGGACGCAGCTGTTTATATGCTGAGTGCCTCTCTTAATTTTGTGTGTGTGTCACTGACATGGAGTATCTTAATTGGATGCCCTTTAAAGCCAGTGGAACTTCACTGGATAAGCACCAGTTCTGAATGAACTTCAGCTCTGATCCATCCGCCCTATCTATTTGTCCATAAACAAAAGGCAGGCTTTGTTTATCCCTCAGATCTGAGGCCAGAGACCCTCCTACCCACTAAAGATGGTTTCAGGGAACACTGATCTCTCTGGGTGAACAACTGGCTTCAGTGCCTCCTACCCTCCAGGAACTGAAACCTTGCTTATGTTTTGAATTTTGTCTAGTGGTTTCAAGCCAAGAGCCCTCTTCAGAGAGGACAGTGAGCATTTTAACAGCACTCAGTACCAACAAGGAGGCCTATACTTGATGAAGCCCCAGACCAAGGCCGTCTACCTGAAGGGAAGTATATTTGTCTAGGGAATCCAAACTGAAGGACAGGAAATGAGAAAACTCACTCCTGCCTTCCTCCTACTCCTTCTGCCTCTCTGATGCAGCCCTTACTTCCTCTTCCTCCAATGGTCTTTTCCCATGACATTAGCCCCTTCCTGGTTCGTACTCAGTGGACAGAGTGCTTCTCACTCCCTGCCCATTGTACCTCCCTGCCAGCCGGCCTCGGCACGGTGTCACTGCCTGGTTTTGTGTCAGCTCAGCCTCATCCTGGCCACTGCTGCATATTGGAGTACTCCCAGGCCTGCTTCATGAAATAAAAGTCAGGACCTGGGACGGGCAGCAAGGGCGACTGGGACAAGGCACACAGGAGGGACTGGGACAGGACCAAGGGTTATGGGTAGGAAGAGGCAAAACAGCCCTGGTTTGAGTCAATTATCTTCCCTCCTGCACAAAGACTCATCCTGATCCCTGCCTCAGCGTCCACTATTCCCTCAGCAAATCTCACGAAAACAGCCAGTCCTGATGGGTTAACTAACCAATTCAGGATTAATCAACGTTCAACCATTAAGTGAGACAATAATGTCATGAATAGGCTAGTGTATATGTGCACCACTGCCCTCTACTGGATGGAAAAAGAACTGCACAACTATGTGCCAGAGGCTTTACATGGCCACCACCTCATAACGATTCTCCATTTTAACGAGTCACCCCAGGAACAGATAGATACCCTGATAGATTTTTTTAATCCACCGCCCCCCCTTCTAAATTAAAGTCAGGAAGTCCTATTTCATTTATACTCCCATCCCCAGTCAGCCGGTCATCAGCACCCGAGTCTGTGAGTATGTCTCTGTGTATTTACAAGCATCTGTCTCTAAATAACATATAACTGTGCTCAAAACCACTAAATACTTATGTGCTTGTATTACGATTCTGGAAAAGAAATAAACAAAGCTGCGCCTATTTTTGATTCTCCAGTATATTCATGTATTTGTTTCATATTCTGCTGATGATGTGACAGTCGTGTGTTTTCTTCCAGTACTCTAGCAACGGAATGTGGGCACAGGGCCTGGTCCTATGACAGATAGCTTCGGGGATCCTTGTGCAAAACATACTTATGCCCCTCATGTGCACAGAAGCTCTCTCTTGCTCTCTCTCTCTCAGGGTTACTGTACACTAGAAGCGCTGTAGCGCATCTAGTGAAGACACTCCTTGCCTATGGGAGAGCGCTCTCCCATTGATGTAAGCCATCTCTGAGAGAGGTGGTAGCTATGTCCATGGGAGCAGCTTTCCTGCCGACATAGCGCTGTCCAGACTGATGCTTAGGTCAGTGTAACTTACATCGCACAGGGGGGCGGAGCGGGAGGGGAAGACATTATTCACACCCCTGAGCGACATAAATTATACCGACATAAGTTGAAGTATGTACAATCCCTCAATCTCTCCTCTCTCTCTCTCTCACACACACACACAAACACAGAGTTCCGTATTTTCTTGAGACTACTTGTTCTCATGCATACAGTTCTGACAAATATTTAGACAGAGCTGATATAAAAAGGGCTTTTGAGCAGCTTTTACTTTCTTCCAGAATAGTTTTGTATAAAACAGAATTATGAATAGTTCCTTCCTGTTATACTGAACTCAAGAGCCGCCTGTCTGACTCCCTTGCTGACACTGCAGGCAGCAGCCCCTTTAAACAAGAAGTCCACCCATTACAAAAACCCTTGCCTTCCAGAAAGAGAAAACAGAGTCATTGATCAGTGCTTAAGTTGTATATCCACAGGAGCTCTACACAGTTCTAAAGGAGGGACAATCTTCATTTAGTCCTCACTTAACAAAGCGCTTACATGCTATGAAGAAAAGATAGAGTGTTTGTAGTTCTGGAATGCAAGAAAATTTAATGAGGAAATCTGCTTTTCATGCCAAGATATGAATCAAAAAGCACTATAACACACCACTAAAATCTTTACCTTCTTGGAAATGTGATGAAACAGACTTGCCAAAAAAGAATACCCTTTGTACTGAGCATGTGCCAAAAACCGTACTGAAAATGTGGCTTATGGGATTTGCTCTGTGATGATCCCCATGTCAACTTCTGGGAAGATAGGTGCTGTAGGTCGGCCAGTCCAAAGTCTGCCTTTGACACTGACCTGTCTTGTAGATCTCATAGCGCAAAGAGAAGCCAGCGCCTTGCCGTGCGTAATCCGAGGTGAACTTAATGTAGAGAGAGGAGCCTGAGGAGATGATGGTCGGAGGAGCGATGTTCCCACAGTGTTTGCCCAGCAGGTCTGCCGACTCGCTGTCGCCATCCCGTATCTCGATAAAATCATATCTGTCCAAGGGAGTGAAAAGGGAGACAGAAGAGACATATGACAAACAGGGTTGAGTTACAGAATGTACAGCACGATCACAATGCGTCCTTCTTCCCACTCTATATGTACTTACATATTTCACAGAAGCATCTCCCTGGCTGCTTGTTTCACCCATATAACCCCCTTGCTTGCAACTCTTCATTTCCACTGAAGTAGGCACAAGCTACTTGCCTTCAGCTTTTGGCCCTTTATGGCTTATGCCTGTCCTAACTAGGATCTCTAATCCGCTAGACAGATGTAAACTCTCACCTCCCCTCTGCCCACAATGTCACCTTTGATTGCCCATTTGCCAAATATTCAGACAAGCAGTCATCATGCAGTCTCCCATGCTACCACTTATGCAAAGGAGAAGCACCCTATAAAAATCTTCCAGGCCACTATTCTCCTTTACATCTCTTCTTAAAAGGTGCACTGTCCCACGATTCCTACAGAACACTTGGCATTTCTTAGACAGCTGGTCTGCTGTGATCACTGCTTATTCCACTGTTCATAATGGCCTCACTGCTTCCTTGTCTCCCAGCAGTTTGCTGTATCCACCTGTTGTCTTTCATCTTAAACGTTGGGGCCTGGGTCATCTCTTTGTTATAGTCTGTACAGCCCCTGGCACAATGGGGCTGAGGCCTCTAGGTGCTACCCACAATACAAATAATAAACAATATTAATTATAACACACACCTCCCTCTACTGAAACTTTGCTCCTAGACTTACCTCCCATCCCATAACTAGCTTGTGTGTTTTCTTTCCCTCAATTCCTTCCCTTGTTCTCTCTAGTCAGTTGTATTATTTGTTATTTATATTCAGCTCTCAGATATCGCTCTCTGTCCAAATGATCATTCACTCTCCAAGCACTCCTGCACAGTAGGTACATTACTATAATTATCCCTATTCACACTTGCCAGAGAGGTAAAGATGGGATTTTCAAATGCACCTAAGTGATTTAGGAGCACAAGTCCCAAGGGGTTTGACAATCCCTCCCTAGATGACTTGCCCCAGGGCACACAGGAGGGCAGTGGCAAAGACAGGAATAAAACATTCTTAACCGCCAGACCTATGCTTATTTCTCTAGCCTACTTGGTAAGAGTTCCCATTCTAACACTCTCTATACACAAGTTTCCATACCTTTCACTTCAGTTGACTTAAGTGGGTTATCACATTATCCATATGACCATCAAGTAGGGGTGGAGGTATTATATCTTGTGCCTAACCGTGAAGTCTTTACACACGTCCCCTATCGGCTTCAAAGGAAGTTCATGTAACAATTTAAGGATTAGTGAACATACACACAGACAACCAGCTCAGTCCATGGAAGGCAGAGATGGGCCCAAGACAAAACTCCAGATCCAAACACCTTCAGAACTTGGGCAATTCGGGTCCATATCCGGAAGCAGATCCTCAACTGACATCAACAGATCTATGTCAGTTTACACCAGTTTAGGATCTGACCCCCTAAATTTAGTAGTCGAAAGCCATCTGTAACAACATGGATAACAATGGCTGCAGGTATACAAAAGTTAGACAAGCAGTAAATGCTCAAACAACATGGCCATTTAACCATTTAGTTCAACCATTTAGTTCAACACATATATCATACCAAATGTGACATTATAACAAATAGAGGCAGCGCGGCCCAGTGCACAGAGCTCTGCCCTAGGATTTAGGTTCTATTCCTGGCTCTGCCTCTGGCCTGTCAGGTGATGTCACTGCCCCGTGCCTCATTTTCCCCATCTGTAAATCCAGGATAATGATATTTATCTTTGTAAAGCACTTTGAGAACGATGGATGAAAAGTGCCAGATAAGGGCTGGGTATTATTATCATTAATCTACCAGCTCCTCCTAAAGCACTGAGTGAAACCCTAAATGCAAATACTGGGGAGCTAATGGCAAATTTATGCCTAAGTTAAGCACCTGCAGCCTGTATTTTGGTGCTGTTTGGCACACAGATACCCAAATTCCATTTGACATGCCTAACTAGACATTTGTAAACCCAGATTAGGCATTTGGGCACTCAGTGTGGGTGCCAAAGTTTGGAAACCGCACTCTGTAATGCACATAATCATCATCAGGTGCACACACTGCTGAGAGAAGAGACATAAATGTGACTGTTGATAACGAGGTCTAATTAATCACATACAGAACCTTGCTGTGATCAGCACTTGGGCAGACACCATGCAAAATATAGAGAGAGAGAGAAAGAGAAAGAAAGAAATGAAACCCTCAAGGCTATCAGAGAGGGGCCCAAGTCACAGAATTCAGATCGGGGGTAGCCATGTTAGTCTGTATCCGCTGTATCCAGACAGGGCCGGGGCTTTCATTTAGGCGACTTAGGCAGTCACCTAGGGTGCCAGCATTATGGGGGGGGGCAGCATTTTGCCGGGGGGGCGGTAGGCGGCTCCGGTGGGGCGGTAGGCGGCTCCGGTGGAGCTGCAGCAGTTGTACCTGCAGAGGGTCTACTGGTCCCGCGGCTGGTCCCGCAGTCCGGTGGACCGGCGCAGGCATTTCGTGACGGTCCCAGGTCCGCTGGTCCGCTGGTTGTCCCATGGTCCTCCCGTCTCCCCCATGGTCCTCCCGCTCTTGGTCCTTCCTGCAGCCGCGGCTCCGGTGGAAGAGAACCTACTGCCGCACGGCCATGCCTACTGTGCAAGGCACAATGACAACCAATCCATTCACGTCGGCACCGGTGGACCTGCCGCAGGCATGCCTGCAGCAGGTCCACCGGAGCCGCGAGACCCGCGCGCAGGGTGGCGAAATGGCCCAGCCCCTAGGCACCAGAAACCCTGGCGCCGGTCCTGTATCCAGATAGTTAGTCTACTATCCACCGGACTCCTTGCTGTTTTTGAGAATTCAGATCTACAGCCAGATTTCAAATCATCCAAAGCTTAATGGTGTTGGATCCTTACCAGTGTGCCAAGACCATTCTGTCTATTATGCTGACCAATATAATCTTATTGTTTTTTTGCATTCCCCTGTCTGTCTGTATCCACCTGTTTTTCTTGTCTTACACTTACACTGTAAGCTTTTAGGGGGAGGGACTGTTTCTCTGTTCAGTGTGTGTACACAGCCTGGCACAATGGAGTCCTGGTCCACAACTAGGGCTCTTAGGCGCTACAAATAAATAATAATTCTGGTTTTAGTTTGGCCCATTGTGATAAAAGCCCACTATGAAATTCTCACGTTAATCTAAAACTCCCCCTGAACCCCTTGGCGTGTTCCTTTTGCCGCATGTCTAGTGGCAGGGTAACACTTGTATCTCTGTGTGGCAGAAAAATAGTTTTTACTTGAACATCACGCAGTCTTTACACACTTTCTCTCTCCTTTCTGTGTTTAGTCTCTGACCAGCCTACCATTATTTACAAAAAACTACCTATCTTTCTTTCTCTCTTTATTTGCTTAGCATCAACCTGTGAAAACAACATGCTATGCATCTTCTCCTCCGGGAGATAGGAGAACGCAGAAATGTTACAGTGCCAGGCCTTTTACTATCCACTTTGTCACAAGATCCTCTATTTGGAAACTGAGAGTTGAAAGAAGAAGTAGCTTGTTGGACACAGAAGGAGTCTCATGTGACTCATTCCTCTTCTGCAAGACACACATACCTCATTAAGCAACAACCCCAGAACTAAATGTGCTGCTCAGAAAGGATGGCAGTCCGGATAGGCCAGGTCTCACTCCTTTCAGGGAGTTAATCAGGCTGAACTCCAACTGAAAAATGCCTGAAGCTAAAGTGCTATCTATACTTCGCCAGGCACTGAGTTAGCAGTAACTAACCAGCCTATAATTTGGTGACAAATACAATTTGGTTGGCCAGCGTGAAAGAAACCAAATCACATTTAAAACCTCCTTTAAAAGAGTGATCTACCAAAGGAAGAACATGCATGGGGCTAGATCCTCAGCTGGTGTATGGAGTTACACTGATTTACACCAGCTGAGGATCTGGCCTCACACAGGATATCTAAGCAGCTTCCATTAGTGCATTAAGCAATATGATTAGCATTTGTCACATGTGGTTTGTTCTCTCTCTCATCCTCTCCTCAGGGGAAAAACTGTAGGTGTAGAGCAACGCTTTGTTTTGGTAGGGTTTTGTTTCTCTGTTTGTTTCAACCACAGCTCAGCAAACAGAGGAGACATTTTTTTTCTAGTGAACATCTACTCCAATTCAAAAGACTTTTTTTTCTAACCACCTCTGCAGCCCTTTCACATTCAGTGAATATCTGTGTGGTCCCGAGTTAACTAGCATGAATTCTTGAATATTCATCAAAAGTGAATTTCAAGTTGTACATTTGATTATAGAATTTGCCATTTGTGCTGAATAAGTTGGTTTACATCCCTGTAAGTCAAATCGCGTCGTTTCTGTTCTCTCATTTATATAACTCAACAGCACAGCAGGAATTTTGAGTTCATGCTGTCTCCGTGACATAAATCAACCAATCAGTACCCAGAAGAAAAGATACATGACTTATGCAATCAAGCAACACGTTATGAAATGACAAGATCTATAACATCCTGTAGACCAAGAATTAGTGAATAATTTCAAAAAACAAATAAAACTCGTGAATTTTGCTATCTGCTCAAAGACAATTTGCAAATAGAAAAAAAAAGGCTAAATACATCTAATGAGTTATTCACTGGGGAATAATTGCTCCTCTCTACATTAAAACATTTGGCCTCATCCAAGCATCTAAAGAGGAGTTTTCTCCTCATGAAACTAATCCTTAATAAATCAAATCTTACAACCAACTAAATAAGTCTGCAGGAGGTGAAGAGATCGTTTTTGCCAAATGTGAAATTAATACAAACACATAAGGGATTTTTGTTGTTGTTGTTGTTGTTGTTAAAAATCTTGGCCCAAACCCTGCAGACCTTACTCAGGCAAAATTCTCATTATGTTTTTACAGTACTTATAAACAGATCTGCAAAGTGGGACAGTATTCACACCGGGATATTACTTCTGCCAGAATGCACTATAAGAGCATTTGCTTTCTTTACTAGCTAGACTTCATGTTTGATTCCTTAAAAGTGAAAGAGCAAATATGTTCATTCCAAGAATTCACATACTAAATTGAGAATCCAGGCTAACTTCCGCAATGGAGACTGCTCATTTTCTTTCACACTTAGGTTCTGCCCACACACTGGCCCAAGCTCAAGTACGTTGTTAAATGTAGTTCTGTTACGGTGAGGTCACTGGCCAAACCATGTTAAAATCTGGCTTTGCTAGAATTTTGTTTATGTTGAGTTTAAACACAATTTCCAAACTTGGTTCCTTTTCCAGTGTGTTTGGGGGGGTGGGGGGGAAAGAACCCTTTGGATTTTTTCTGCAGTTACAGTTTCATTTCCAGACGGTTATGGAACGGCTCATTATTGGGTGGGGCAACATAATAGCATGATGGCATCTGAACTCTCTCAGCCAATCACAAGACAGCTGGTTTTCATTTATATGCAATACTATAATTCCATTGGTTAATTAAACATAGCCCAACACAAGGCACAATTTTACTGGTTAGCTGAACTACTAAGTCATATCTGTACACGGGAAACTACTGTCAAATACCATAGCCAATTCCTATTCCAATCCCCAACAAGACAGTGATGCAAACGGTTGGCCCAGCAGTCAACACCCATTACAAGAAAACGTGGTCAAGGGATTTTTTACATGGATGCAGACCACAGTCTGCATCAATGGAACAACTACTCGCAACAGCAGCTTAAGGAGGAAGCGGAGTTACTGGGCTCGAAACAGTCTCAAACACAGGGTTGTGTTTATCCTCAGCATTGCACACACATCATTGGGTATTTTGTGATGCAGCTAGTAAAAGTCGAAGTGCTTCTGCCTACCTAAGCAATGGGGGGAGAGAGCAGAGAGAGGGGAATACATGCTTAGCTACTCTTCTTGAAATTGCTTAACAAAGTGAGTCAGAAAACTTCTATCACTTACAAATGGAGTTGCAATTTATTAAAGATTCTTTCTTAACAGAAAATGACCTTGCTTTACCGGTGTTAAGAGAGTTTTTATAATTCAGTATAAGGGCTTTTAATGTCTCTACTACTCACCCTTCTTTCTTTTTTCTTATTGCCAGCCCTGTCTATTGCTCAGTATCTTGCCACTCTGTGTTTTCTCCAGTTTGTAAGCAGCTTTGGTGTTCGTCCTTAGAACAAGGAAGGCCAGGTTTGGGGTTGCAGACATTAGTATTGTGGTATTGTAAGGTTACACTGGCAACCAGTTCATATGTTGGAGTGAATCCAGCTTGCCTCACTCACAGGCGTAGTCTAAGTGCAATCAGTGTGTGACTTTCACAAACTAACCAAAGTCCTGCCCCATTTTGCACCTCAGTTCTTTCTTGCAGCTTGGCCCCAAAATGGCATCCAGATAGGCAAAGAGCTACGCTGCTCCTTGGGATGTAGCTACACCAACGCTTTCTCCTCACAATTGATCTAAGCCAACATATACCTCCACCCTTGCATGGTCCCAGGAACATACAAAGTCCAGAAACATCAGTATACACCTAGCAACAATGTAACCAGATACCTCTGGGCTCTCCAGCAGACTCGCCCTGAGGCTACCCTGCTGAGCAACACAGCCAAAAGTGCAGAGCCCAAATTCATGTCGCTCAGTGCACGATCAGAGATCAACAAACCTACTGTCAACCACATCCTCCTAGCTGCTGAGGCCAGCGTCATCCAAACATGATAAGATAACACTGCAGGGACATGTAAGCAAGTGGTAGCCAGAGGAGGAGGGGATGCAGTCACTGGGAATGGAAAAACAAAAAAACTTAAAAAACAGACTCCAACGAGAAACTGCAGAACTGGAATTAAATTGCAAATTGGACACCGTCAAATTAGGCCTGAATAAAGACTGGGAGTGGATGGGTCACTACAAAAACTAATTTCCTCCTGCTGATACTCAGTCCTTCTTGTCAACTGTTTGAAATGGGCCACCTTGGTTACATTGGCCTCATTAGCACTACAAAAGTGATTTTTACGCTCATGGTATTCACCCCTTCTTGTAACCGTTGAGAATAGCCCATTTCCACCTTAATTGAATTGGCTCACTAGCACTGACACCCCCCTCCTGCACTGGGCAAGGCAATTCCCATCTTTTCATATGCTGTGTATTTATACCTACCTACTGTATGTTCCACTCAATGCATTTGATGAAGTGGGTTTTGGCCCACGAAAGCTTATGCCCAAAAAATTTGTTAGTCTCTAAGGTGCCACAAGGACTCCTCATTGTTTTTGCTGATACAGACTAACATGGCTACCGCTCTGAAATCTGGGAATGAAAAGTAGAGCTTAAAACAGGACAGAGAAAAACCTTTACGACTTCCCATCATAACCCCTGTGCCTACCATGGAAGCCTGAAAATTAGCTAGTTTCCCAACTGCAACAGTCACATGCAAAACTTTAGCTTGGATGGTATTTTCTCTACATTTTTTACTTTTGCCTTTTTAAAAAGGAGAGAGATTAGATAAAAATCGACCCTATCTGCAGTCTATCCCGTGAAGCCATGCTTGTGATCTAGAGATGGGAACTAGCTGCGCAGTTATAATCTCAACTTTCCCCACATTTTATTATTAGTTTTATTTATAGCAGAAGCATTTCCATGGTGCTCGTGACTGCAATATCTCAGCACCTGGCAAATATTAATGAATGTATCCTCAGAAGACCCTGGTAGGTAGGAAAGTCGAGAGGATTGGTGACTTGCCCAAGGTCACACAGGAAGTTTGCAGTGGAGCCAGGAATAGGATCCGGACTTGATTAAACAGATTATATTATATTAGACTAGTCTAGGCTACATAGACAGACCAACAGAAAGACAAACATATAGATACTCAGATTAAATCCAAACACTCCCAAATTTGGGAATGGTCAATGCTGATTTGGGCTTCCCAGCCCTGCACTCACTCCTTTGTCCTGTTTAGCACAGCATGCCCTACTGTAACTGCTCATAATAGGAAAAAATTGGAAGGGTGTGTGTGTGAATCACTATGATATAGCAAATTCTCGCCCGAAAGGGCTAATATACTACCAGGTAGTGCAGGTATATTGGAAGACTGCTTAGCCAGAACTTTTGCCAGCCAATCTAATAGCCTCTTTCACAATATCCCTTTTATAAAATCCTCCGAAAGTTGTGGGTGGTTTTTAAACATGCTTTAAGAATATCCTATTTCATGGTGATGATGTCACAGTTGAGAATCAATAGTTTTATTAAAAATGGTTATGGAACAGCTCAGCATTAGGTGGGGAAAGAGGTAAGTGAACTAGCAACTCAGTCTAACACTGATGCTTTGCACCAGGCAAAATTAATGTCAACTGCATGCTGGTTGGCTCTGTCAGTTGCTCTGATGTCACCACCCAAAATTGTGCTTTTCCATAAACCGCCTTCAAATCAAATAGAGTATTTTGGAAGCATGAGAAAAGTCCCCAGTGACTTTCACAGAATCTTAAACAATAGCAGCATACAAATAACATGAGTCAAACTGTTGCAAAAGGTGCAGGAGATTTTTAAATGGCATATTTTAGGATCATGCTGTCAGAGGCATGAAAGTAATCTGTCTGATGACATCATAGCAAAGAATTTGTATTTGCTGCCGGTAGGATTTTATCTCTAGTGATTAATTATAAATATGGCAGATAGATTTGACTTACATTGGTTTTACATGGGTGTAATTCATCAATTTATGTGCAGTCACTCCTAATTTACATGGGTCTGAGAGCAGAACCAGGCCTGATGTATATCGGTATCTGTATCTATAAATTGGTGTGTAGACATAAAGGGTGTGATTCTAGTCTGAAGCTTGTATACTCATTCATGTAGTGCAAAATGGGCATAGAATGCTACTAATTCAGAATGATAGTGTTTTATGCTCACTTTGCTCCTATTGCAGGGCGGTGGAGTAGCAAAGCCCAAAGGGCCTGATCCTCATCCAATGTCCAAATCAGAAGTGACTTCACTGGAGTCAATGAAGTTACAGTGGTTTAAAACTGGTGTAAGTGAGAGGAGAATCAGGCCTAGAGTTGTGTGGTGTGTACATGGTATTATGGGGTTTTATGAACAAACAATTCTTCCCCTCTGTTTTGGCTTATTTCTCTCAACTCTTCCTAACCTAAACGACCAGAACTCCTGAGAAGAGAAAAAAACTAGCCATCCAGTTCAGGCAGTAGAAAGAGAGAGAATAACCCAAAACAGATTGGAAGACTGCTTCCAAAATGCCTCAAAGACAAAAATAAATAAATAAATGGAAACCCCAAATAACATCTATTTATAATCTTTGTTTTTTTCCACTGCCATGATAGCAGTGCCAATACAGAGATTCTTCCAGCAATTACTATACATTACGTGAAATCCAGCCAAATATACTTTGCAGAAAGGAGAATCAAAGATTTTTAAAACTGCTTCTTTGGCAACTTTAGACTCAGATGAGAGTTTAGTTCCGGCCTCCCATTCACTGCCCCTTGCCAAAATGAACTCTGAATACTTTCCCCACATTTGTTACCATCCCTTCTTCAGGCTGCATTCCTGTGGCAGATCTCAGCTGAGAGGAGCGTTGGAGGAGAGAAGAGCTTGCATCTGGGACATATTTGGAAAACTGTTCTTTACAGAAGAAAATAAGATGTGCTAATGTGCACATTAGGGGTTTCTGCAGGCTGTTATTCGGGAGTTACACGTGGCTCTTTAATTTTATTTCTGTCTCTAAAGCCATCTCTATACATTCCTCACCTTTCTATCTTTAGCTTCAGGGCTCTTTTTTTGCAAGAAGTCTTTAGTATTCCCCCCCAAAAGAAAATCAGAATGAAAACAGGAATCAAATGGATTAAATACTTCAAGGATCACCCCCAGCTTCCACACTGTTCTACTTTGTTAATATTGTAATAGAATTGAAACAACTCACAGCCCATCCTGTCACACAGACACTTGAGAAACTCCATTTGCACCTCCCTGCTTCCGCTACAATCCATTTGTGGAGAAAATTGGACTTTGTTTTCTATTTCATTTTACTGTCACCACTCATTGGCACTTGTTCACTAGCAGAAGAAATATAATAAATAAGAGATAATAATAAGTAGGAAAGGTTCACTGAAGAAAAGTACATGGCAGAAGCTCAGTGACAGTCCAAGTTGGTGTCATATCACATCCACAGAGCTGGACCTGATTCCTCACCTAGGAACGATGGAATAGTCCACTGTCAGAGTCAGGTGGGAAGTTTGTAGCTCAGGCCCAGTACTACCTTGAACCTATGCACACTTTGTTGCTTACTGCACAGCCTTTTGTTTGTTTCACTCTTGGAATAAATATAGCACCAGCCACATTAACCTAAAACTATTCATAGATTCATAGATTCTAGGATGAGACGGGACCTCGAGAGGTCATCGAGTCCAGTCCCCTGCCCTCATGGCAGGACCAAATACTTTCTAGACCATTCCTGATAGACATTTATCTAACCTACTCTTAAATATCTCCAGAGATGGAGATTCCACAACCTCCCTAGGCATTTTATTCCAGTGTTTAACCACCCTGACAGTTAGGAAGTTTTTCCTAAAGTCCAACCTAAACCTCCCTTGCTGCAGTTTAAGCCCATTGCTTCTTGTTCTATCATTAGAGGCTAAGGTGAACACGTTTCCTCCTGCTCCTTATGACACCCTTTTAAGATATCTGAAACTGCTATCATATCCCCTCTCATCTTTCTTCCCCAAACTAAACAAACCGCAATTCTGTCAGCCTTCCTTCATAGGTCATGTCTCAGACGCTTTCATCATTCTTGTTGCCTTCTCTGACCTCTCCAATTTCTCCACAATCTTCTTGAAATGTGGTGCCAGGAACGGACACAATACTCAATTAAGGCTAACCAGATGCAGAGTAGAGCAGAAGCATGACTTTCGTGTCTTGCTCACCACCAACCTGTTAATGCATCCAGAATCCCGTTTGCTTTTTTTGCAACAGCATCACACTGGTGACTTCATAATTTCCGCCTTGTGGCCAACTATAACCCGTAGACTCTTTCTGCGTATCCTTCTAGAACAGTCTCTTCCATTCTGTATGTGTGAACCTGATTTTCCTTCCTAAGCGGAGAACTTTGCATTTGTCTTTATTAAAACCTTCATCTTTCTCTCAGACCATTTCTCCAATTTGTCCAGATCATTTTGAATTACGACCCTGTCCTCCAAAGCAGTTGCAATCCCTCCCAGTTTGGTATCATCTGCAAACTTAATAAGCGTACTTTCTGCGCCAATATCTAAGTATATCTATAGGAACCCCAAAATGATCAGCCCACCCTAATCCTCCTATCAGTTTGTTTCCCACATTCCCTGTAATAGTCCTGTCCTTAATGATGATATGGGAAGGTCCTCCAATGGCTGGTCTGCTAAGCTGACTTCTTTTGCTCAGCAGTTTTTCACTCTCCTCTAGTTTACATTCTGGCTCCTTTTCTGTCAGATGAATTATGAAGACATTGCTCAGTTTAAAGGCAACCCTGTTACAGTAAGGCTGGACTGAAGATCTACTCTTTCTCCTTCTTTTTTAGGGGATGGACTGGTTGTGCAATTGACAATGTCTATACATTAGGAAAGCCACTTACTGTATTCCATCATACCCTAAAGCACCATCATGTATTTGATAATTTGCATATAAACCTGAACATTCCAGCCAATTAGGTACAGTGCAATGCAGAGACAGATCAAGCCAGGGTGACTCGGATGCTAAAAGCATCCTGACTTGTCTGGTAAATATCCTGCAGCTTGGCCTGGCTAGAGTACAATTTTCAAATGTTAATTTTGCACACTAGCTAGAAATACAGGCCATTCACCAGAAAGCAGGCAAGAACACCAGAGATCTGTACCACTGGAGAAGAGGCTGGATGAGGATAGCACCTGCAGTGGGGAGAAGGCATGTCCCTTCTCAATAGTCCTACAGTAGAAAGTACATCTCCTGTGCCTGTTGAAATCCACCCTTAGCCGAGTAGCCGAAACTGCAGCTTCCTCAAAGGTTGTGCCTTCACTAGAAATGTTCTTGCCCATTATTCCCAATAGTTAATGCTCCACAGACACTAACACCAGGCCAAGAACTAGTGCAGACTAGAGATAAGCATTTTTACTGCCGAGTCACCATACCATGTGAGTACAGTGTCTGCATGAGTGATAAAACAGTCTAATGGAAGCAAGTCCCGAGAGGAACAAACTTGGGGAAAAGCCGAAGGAACAGTGGGTGGGAATGTGAAATGGATTGATATATTTCCTCTTACTGAGGGACAATTTGGAAGCAGGGGGACTATAATCTACCAATCCAGGCAACTGAAATCTCCCTGCTTCCCCCACAAACAATGCCCTTACACTTCTTTGTTCAGAGATATTTATTTCCTTTACTATTAAAACAATCCTTTGGTTCACTCTCTCCCCCAGCGTGTCTGTTTTGCCCTGACAACTCAGCCAGGGAGCGTTACACGCCTTTCTCACTCTCCAAGGCTTTGGTTCAGCTCCATTGACACTAAAGGCAAGAGAATTCTCTGTGTGTATGAGGAATCAATTACTTCCTCTGACACTCTTTTACTATAGCCCTCACATCTCCAGAGTCCAGATGAAAAGAGAGAAGAAGGAGGGGTCTTGGGAGGGTCGGGGTATCCCACGCTGCCATAATTAAAGAGACAGAAAGATGTCTCACTCCTTGACCAACTGCCTGAAGCTGGAAGGCGCATGGTAGGAAAACCGGACAAAACAATGATCATAAAGGAAATTTTAAGAAATCAAATGGAGCAAAATAACTTTAAGCAAGCAACAGCAAACACAGGATACTGGTGGGTTCTTACCCCTGTAATAATCATGTGACACACAGGCGTGCTGATAAGGGACCAGTATTTATTTCCTGCTGATAGCCATAAAAATGGAAAGAAAACATTATATTAGCATTCACAAATCAAACAACGGTGCTAGGAAAGAAGTCAGGGCAGATGCCCTGATCCCCCTAACATTTTAGTTCTCACTGGATGTCTGTCAATAACTACTTGCTCTGAATCCACTGAATTTCTGATGCATTGGCCACTTCTTGTTCTCATGGAAGTTCCTTCTTCAATGTCCTGTGTGAGCACTTGTCATAAGTAGATTTTCAAATTCAACACATTTCAGGAGCTTCTAACAAAGTAGCTGATGCACTCTCCCGCGAGAGTTTTCCGGAATACACTGGTTAAAACTTTTCCTTAACATGTAGAAGTCTTGCAGTTTACATACTTACTAGTATATGTAAAGGTGCATGTGTTGTATTACTTTGATTAGTTTAAAGTTCTAGGTAGAAATCACCTCCAGTGACATTTTGCACTGTCTGTGATTTGGGGGGCGTGTCATAAGTAGATAGGTAAGGTAAGGGTTAATTTTCTTTT
>NC_133778.1:17671607-17753929 GCF_003597395.2 Chelonoidis abingdonii
ATAGGGAGACCCAGGGGTCTGGGTCTTGGGGGTCTTCCCAAAGGAAGTTGGGGAGTCCACAGAGGGGGTCCCCCAAGGAGTATTTGGGGAATCCAGGCTGATAAGAGCCTAATTCTTATCTGGTGGCAGCGAGATAGATCCAAGCTGGGTACAAGCTTGGGGAAAGTTCACAGTAGACACCCAGATTTTGTACGCTAAAGTCCAGATCTGGGACAGACGTTTACCACAGCACTAAAGAGGATCTGTGAACTGCAGTCTGTGTTTGTTGTGGGTGGTGTTTCTCACTATCAGTGCCTGTGCGCCCTGTGTCAGCAAAGGAGAATTCTGAATGTCCTCAAGAAAGAGTCACTCTCTTCCTTGCTTTTATTTTGGGATCTTTTGTTCCTCCTGTAGGACTGACCCTCAGTGGCAACTGTGGTATGTAATCCCGTCCCACTTGCAAGAGGGGTCACTCTCTGACATCCTTGGTACAGGATCTTGTTCTGATAGTTTCCCCAGGATTAATTGGCTTTGGCTCAAGAAGCTTATTAGATACTGGCAACTTTCATCTCTGAGTTGTATTTACTATTAAAAAATAAAAGCCCCGAGTTGCAGTAGTCTAACAATGCTCTCTGTGGATCCCATGCATCTCCCAGGGCTTCTCTCTTTAAAGAAAAAAAAAATCAAGTTCTTTGCTATTTGTAATGATTTTTCTACTAACCAGCATAGTGAGGGTCTGACACAATGTCCTCGAACTGATATGTCAGTGTGGCTAAAATGAGCCAGTCATGAAGTGTAGCCCATATCTGTTGTTAGCCCATCTGGAATTGGACAGCAAACAAATTGATTTACAGTCAGTGTGTTATTACATTGCTACTCGATGTGTTGTGCAACAGCTGCATTTCAAATAAATTTTGAATGCTAGTTTCCTAATAAGAGATAATTTCTCTCATTTAATTCAAATAGATCAGTGCCAACCTTGGAGAATCAAAACTCTCCTGGTGGTTCCAGTGACTCTTTTGCATTCTGCTGCCTTTGTTTATTGCAGATTTCACACTTGATGGTGAAATTTATGTCTGGTCAAAAGAGGATTTCTTGGCCTCTGTTCTTAGATGAGCAATATGCCTGGTGCTTAGCATTCTGACCTGATGCTGTGTGTTATTATGACATGGTATCCTTTCTACAGAATTCCCTCATTGCAGGAACTCCACCTCTCCTTAGCTTAGAGCAAGCTACAAGTTAAATAGTGTCTCCTATTTTACAGATGGGGAAACTGAAGCACCCTACGTGATTTGCCCCACGTCACATAGTATGCCAAAGATGGAGGCAGCAGGCAGGAATAGAATCCAGATCTCCTAACTCGCAGTCCTGGATGTTAACTGCAGGCCCCTCCTTTATCCCATATATAAATAAATGTCTGAATAACATAAATTAAGAAACCACATGCAGCAATGGTAGTTGGAATCTCATTAAAGGACAGATCCAATGCCCCTAAAAGCCAGTGGAAAGGCTTATACTGATAGCAGTAGGCTTTGTATCAGGCCCTTAAGGAATACATTTTTATACATATGGCACCTTTCACACAGCCTCAAAGTCCTCCACAAATAATAATTCACTAATCCTCATAACGATCCTCTGAGATGTGTAAGCATTATTATCCCCATTTTGTAGAAGGAGAAACTGACACAAAACGAAGAGACAAGTGATATTCTCAAGGCTATACAGCAAGTCTGGAGCATTGCCACCAACAGTACCTAAGCACGCTGACCCACAGTAACTAGTATTTCACTCCTTGTGGTTATTGTCCATTTGTTTTAATGAGATTGCTTCATTACTTTTACATTGGATTTTCATTAAGTGTGGTCAATACAGGATACAAGAGGAAATACAGAAGAAATACTGTCAGGCTAGAGAGTGACTTGAAGCACATGCCTGTGTCAGGCAGCAGAAATTCCCCTTATCCCTCCATTGGGCTGTCTGGATCTTGGGTCCAGGTGCACAGGAGTAAGCAGGACTATTCATTTGCCTATTCCCTCCCTGTAGTAGGTGACCAGTGCCTTGGCTCTGTCTTCTTCCTCTCTACCCAGACAAGCTGAGCCAGTGCAGGGTGAGTAGTAATTTACTGAGGAGATGGGCTAGCAGTAAATCACTACCCCCAGGTGCCAGGATGAAACAGGGGAAGAACAGTGACTCAGAAGTATGTCTCTGAGGCCCACAGGGGCAGTGTTTAAAGGCACAATCTAGCCCTTAATTTCTGTACAGTTCCGACAGGGATACACTGTACAGAACCCAATCCTGACCTTCCTGCGCCCAGCAGGCTGGGTGAAACAGTGTGGTGAGATAAACATAACAGCACTTCTTCTGCCTCCTCAGTGTCTGAAGAATTCAAACTATCCTTTAAGGATTTACGACCAAGAACACGAGCACAAACTGATTCAGAGTTGGCTGTATGTTTCTGTTGACTGTCAACGGGCCACAATAACTCAAAAGAGTCCGGTGAGCTGTTCCATTCAATTCAGTGGGTGTTGACTCTGAAGACTAATGCTCACCTACCCAGGGATTATGAATGGGGATTGGGACGGTGGCAGAGTTAGGTTAAAGTATGCTCTAGTTTAACCACAGATTCCATTGCAGACAGCGCTGATGTCTGAACAGCTCCAGCTCAAAACACGGTTTCTGCCTGTCCAGCCCATAAACCTACAAGCAACCAAATGCCTTCACGAATGTTTCCTCTATGATTTCCCTTCCCTTCATGGTTAAAGTTGAACCCTTCCCATTGTTTCATTCACAGAAGATACAGTATGGTCGCTTACTATGTCCCCTCTATACACATCTCTCTCTAACATTATTCATATATTTCTATTTTCTAGGGATTTTCCCAATTCAGAAAGAAATGGCATTGTTTCTAAAAGGTTTACTATTGAGCTAATTCTGCATATTTTTCAAAACATTTACTAATTAGTCACCTATAATTGGTGTCTTGTCTGCTTTTTAACCTCTGCTGATGGAAGGAAGATTTCTTGCAGTGTTATGTTCTTGTGTGAAGGGATATGGTCAAGGGTGTTGGGCCTAAAATTATAGTTGCGAGCTGTGGTTTGGTCTGTGAGCACTCACACTCACTTTGCATTGACTCTGCCCTGCTCTTTCCTTATGAGCACACAGGATATTAAAGTCTACAGGACTCAGCTGAGAAAGCACAATATTTTTGTTTGCTTGTTTCAGTGCCCAGGTTGCTAGAAATACTGAGAGAGGCTCATGCAACCACAACAAGACTTTACAGGCTAACTAGACTCTAGCTTGATGTGTCTCGTGGGATCCCATCCCATATCAAACACCCACGGTTTCAATGGAACACACAGCAGCATGGCTGTTATCATTGGTGTTTGGTAGCAAAGGAGATGTGTTTTCGTTGATCTAGGACTCATGAGCCCTGGGTTCTACTCTTGGCTCCCTGGCTGATGAACTACATGACCCTGGGCAAGACACTTCACCTCTCTTTCCTCTCTCACCCTTTGTGTGTCTTGTCTATTTAGAGCATCCACTCTTTGGGGGTGGGATTGTCTCCCCTTCTGTGTTGGTATAGTCTAGCACAGTGGTGTCCTGATCTTGGTTGGGAACAGTAGGTGCTACTGTAATACAAATAATTAATCAGCAGCAGAGAATTTGGCTATCCGTCAATGCTGCTACCCTCCTTTGGGGAAACTGATATTTTCCAAGATCAGCAGGACAGCTTTAAAACAAAATATGAGACCTGTGTAAGGTGAGTTAAATTATAGGCAGGTCAGCACAAGACCGGGAGTACTGACCCTTTAAGTTCTGTTCTCCTCATATCAGGGTAAACGTGCATGAATTTCCCGTAGTACTTTCCATCATGCCTTTCTTCTAAAAACAGTTTTTGTTCACGATGAGGCCACTCCTTTGGATCCAAATTCTGCGAAAGGTCCAAACTCTGTGACTCAGGCTCATCTTTGGTTTTCATTCTGCCCGCTCTCTAAACAGCCACCTCTCACAAGGACCAAACTGTCTTGAGCTACATGTCTTGTTTGGCATGGTACCACCAGAGGGGGCTACAAGTACTCTTATTGAAGCCAATAGTGTGTGTGAAATCATCACAGCCAGAGAAAGCATGTCCATTGGGTTATTCATAATTCAACTGCATTTCATGCTCAGAAAAAGTTGACAGAAAAACACCATGCTGGGCTGTTTTTTATGCATGTATATTTTTAGATAATGTTTTCCTGGTTAAGCCATTATGACTCAACTGAGAGGTTCTTTTGTTTGTAGTGGGAGCAAGACTGTTCCACTATGATGTGAAATGAATCTGCTTCCACCCTGTCTATACAGAAAAGACTTGGAATTCAAAGGCAGCTCTGCCCAGTCTAATCCTTCAGCACCATGAGTTCAGTAGAGCAGTGGATGGTAGATTTCAGGAGACAATCTCTGGAAGGGGCTTTTAGCGGCCCAAAGAGAAACGTAGCTGGAGACGGGACAGAAGACTGGAAAGGGTGGCTATAGAATGCAGTGATTCATGCAACACTGAAGCTTCTGAGTTGGATTTTTCAAGCAAACAGCACAAACTGAACAGAGAAATGGCAATTACGAAGGATTTGGTAGAACAGCCACTCAGAGAGAGAATCTTCATTTCTCATCTATGGGAAGCTGGTTCAAGTCTCTCCTGAGATCAAAATAAAACTTGGCATGCGCAGAGCTGCATGGCTTACGCAATGCAATGTGACAGAATGGCAACCTTTCACAAAAGCAGCATGCTCTTTTCAAATGGGATTCCGCTTTCCAGTTCAGATAGCAGACACCCAATCCCACTGCATGGGACTGAGGAGCAGCAGTAGGAAAACGGCAGCTGCACTCGCAGTGCTGAGAGGAAGAAATGGTGAGCAGACGGGCTATTACAATTATTTCCGAATAGTTTGGCTGGTCTTAACCAGAGCGTCTCTCTTTCCCTTTCCCCTTTTGCTCCCGGCTTTACTGCTGCATTATTGCATCGGAAGGGCAGCACAGACAACGGCCTGTTTTTTCCAGGCTTGATCTTAGAAAGCGCCTGCCCTACAAGCATTAAGATCCTGGCTCTGACTAATACACAGGAGGAGAAAATAACAGAAGACGGCCAATTTTCTTTGTTTTGAAGTGCTTTCCAAACTAAGGAGCTTCTTTGGAGCAAGGATGAAGCAGAGAGAGAGAAAGGCCTTCAGGGGCTTCAATTACACCAAATTATTCCTTTCATGATGGGGGTGGGGAGGCCCAGTTACTTCCTAATGTAGCTGGACACAGCTTAAAAAAAGAAAAAGAAATATGGGACTGAACAGCTGTGCCTCCATAAAAAAAAAAAGCAAACCTGGCAAAAGAGAAAATAATTAAAATAATCAGCACTGTGGGAGAAACTGCTTTGCAGTGATCTCAGAAAGCTCACTGACTGAGCCTTATCCAGGAATTAACATGTATTTAGTGCCCCTTCTAACACCAATATCCTATTCTAACATCAGCCCTGGGGAGCTAAAGCAGGCATCCAAGCCCTTGCAGCTCAGAGAAGGAGGAGGCGGAATCAGTGGTGTGGGCATACTCCGAAAGTGTAGCTTGCATTATTTACACACATGCACTAGTCCTAGAACAGAGATGCAGGCAATCCCCAACTTCAGTACTCTCAGCCCAGCACTGATACCTAGTTCCTAGGGAGTAACTCTGCCTCAAGAATTGATTCTAACCAGAGACCACTGCGGACAGCAAATTCTCTTGCTGCTCACAGAACTCCCTCCACCTAGAGCCTTATGCAACCAAAAGTACCAACACCAACCTTTCTTCTAAGGCTACAAAATTGCTCACACACAGTAGGAAAAAGAACTCGGAAAACAAGCTGTAATAGTTACAGCTGGTGGTGCTTGCCACAACTGCATTCTTATCCCCATTTTATAGATGGGAAATCAGGCAAGACGTGGGGCAATAGTTTCAGGATCAGATTTTCAAGTGCTTACACCCACAGCTGAGGACAGCTTTTCAAAAAGAGCTCAGCTCCCACAGACTGCCAAAGGGCCAGATTTGCAAAAGCATTCAGCTTCCAACATGCTTAGTTCAACTGAAAGCTGGAGCTGCCTGTGGGAGTTAAGCACTTTTGCAATATTGGCCTTAACTTGCCCAAGGCAACAGAACAACTCAATGTCAGAACCAGGACTCTTAACTCCTACTGCCAGATCACACTCCCCTCTGTATACTAAAAGCTAACAATTAACAAGCTCTTACAGGGTTTTCATCAGTACATCTCCAAGTGCTTTACAAGGAGATCAGTACTCATTTTACAAACGGGGAAACTGGCACCCAGAGAGGGGAAATGACTTGCCCAAGGTCACCCAATAGGCCAGTTGCAGAGCCAGAAATAGAATCCAAGTCTCCTGAGTCACAGTCCAGTGGAACTGTAACATTTTATTACCATGAGTTTTGGGTGACTGCATTTAGCCGCCAGTAAGTTATGCAGCTTTGCCTAACGCACAACAATAAAACCAGGATCGTGTCCCTCACAATTTTGCTTAGATTACTTGTGTTCCTTTATGTCCATGGTCAGGGTTCCCCCTCTACTGAACATGGGCCTGATCCTACAAAGTACTGAACTCCCTCAACACTCACTGACTTCAGCCCTGGTTGGATCAGGGCCCATGTGTATCGAATGGGCCACATCCTCAACTAGTGTAAAGCAGTGTGCTTCCATTGAAACCAATGAAGCTATGCTGATTTATACCTGCTGAGGATCTGGTGCCATAAATTTTAATCTTCAAAAAAATTCACCTAAGATTTTGCTGATTGTTTTGTGTCAGTGGGCCTGATCCTAGAGTCTCATATGTGGATGCTTTCATAAATCAAAGGGAATACTGTGTGTGGAAAGACTGCAGAATCAGCCCCATTTTAGGAGATCCTAAACTTTTCCACATTTCAGACATCCCAATAGTTAGTCATGGACTCTGGAGAGTACATACTGATTATAAATCCACAGAGACCACACCATTAATTCAACCTTTAATGGTGCCCATTGATGCTGTTAATTATTTACTAGCTGCTAATTGATTTTCCTGGATATCCCACTTCCTGGTCTCCCTTTCAAAATCACAATTCACCAAGTGTGGCAGAATCAGCACTGATGCAGGGAACAGAACCCAACATCTTCTGTGTGCCAAGGCTCATTACACCCGAGGCTCAGATTCAGACCCTTGCCTTTTGAGTGTCACGGAGTCACACAACAGCCTGCTAGAAGGTAAGCCAGACTCTTGCTTGCTCTGAAGGAGGGTGACATAACAAGGTATGCTTTGGAGACTGGGGCCACCACCCAGTTTCCTGTTTTTGGGAATGCTTGGTCCTCACGTTTCTAGATTTAAGAGAGGAAGAGGAGGAGGAGCAGATTATCTAGTAAAGAAGAAGAGGAAGGCTCTTACTTGCAGTCATGTTTCTCAATTTCAAAATGAGGGTTGAAGTTGAGGATAATCTTCTGATTTGCTTCCGGGGCATAAATGACCCACTCGCAGTTCTGGTGGGAGGGGTAGTCCTGTGGGTAGTCAGGTGAAGTGATGTAACCAGCATCCTTTGAATTCAAACGACCCCCGCACGACTGAACTGCAAAAACAACCAAGAGAACAGGTGGCTGAAATTGGCTATGAACTTCAAAACATTCACATTTATGCCTTTGGTTGTCTGATAAAGAATGTTTAACAGGCCTTTATGGCAGTGCGGTCTGCAACTACAAAGCTAATCACTGGGTGCTTACAGTGAAGCACATACACCACCCCCCATACACACACACACCACATTTTAGACAGATGAGAAAAGAACCATAAACGCTCCTGCCTCTGCAATTACAGATTTATGAAAAAAGAGGCCGTGAGGTATCAGATCATTTGGAGCTGCCTTTATTTTCTCCCTCTGTTGGCTCCTTTACAGGCTCTCTCTGGCACTCTTCCACACAAACCACAAACGCACTGTACAAACATTGCTGGATGAAAATGCACAACATACCCCTGCAACTTAGGGAAGTAGCATCATCCTAATGTCGCAGGTAAGGAAACTGAGGCACGGAGGGTTAAGTGACTTGTCCAAGTTCATATAGGAAGTATGTGACAGAGCCAGGAACAGGTCCCCAATCGCCTGACTCCTGTCCTGTGCCTTAAACCACAAGACAGTCTTTCCACTCCCCTCTTCTAAGTACCTCTCCTCTCAGTTTTGTCTCTCTCCTCTTGAAACACTTCAAGCCAGCAGAGCAGTTGGAATTACAGACTCCGATAATCAACAATGGTGGTTTTGTGGCCCAGAAATGGCCTGGTAACAATTACATGTTGAGCAAAGGAAGCACTTTCAGCTTTGGGTTATAACAGGCCCTAGAGGGCGATTTCATCTTCAAAAAAACATTTAATCTTATGAACACCACAAATCTGATTTATTATTTCATTACTCGCTGGGAGGAAAATCTGCATCATAGAGTCAATTGATAACATACTAAGATTCCTAACAAGTATCTTTCTACAATAGGCATCTATATTTTACGTTCCTTGATTCCCCCAATCCCAGCAGAGCAGCCATCACTGCCACCACTGCGTGCCGCCGCTGGCTCCATTCAGCTGATAGTGCTGTGCCATAGCAATCCAATGGGGGCTGCCAACCAGATGACGCTAAGCCAACAGCATCAAGTGGCTACGGAAAGTGCTTGTGTCGCCTTCCCAGATGCAGACACTATTCAGACAATAGTTAAGTCACTCTTGTAGCCTGATTCCTGGTTCAGAGACAGGCTTCCTCCTCCCTGCCACACCCAGCCTGGACTAGAACAATGAAATAGACATAGTGGAAGCAAGTGCATGTGTGTGTCCACTCATTCCCAAGCTATAAACCAGCTCAAGCCCACTCTTGTTAACAGACTGAGTGACCTTAATTGTCACTGAAGCCATATTTGGGAAGTGTACCACCCGCCACTGACAATGTGGGATGTTTGTGAGCAAAGGCTGAAATTCCAGAGCACTAGGAGCACTTAGCTTTGGGAAGGTTTTAATTTAAGAGCCACAGCAAACCAGGAGGAAAGAATAATACAAAGGGGGCAGGAGGTGGGGGGAAGGAAATGCCTCCGAGATTTTGTGCCGCTGGCATCAGTCATGCTTCAATATCACCATCTGCATGAAGCGGCAAGGCCTTGTGAATTATAGATTACCTCTCAGCAGCCACCCAACAGGACCGGATCTTCTTCGCTACAGGTGCAGTTCAGCCATTCCCCAGCCTGGCAATATTATTGTCTGCGCCATTTCCATCTTAGACAAACGAACAGATTGTCGAGAGTTCAAACGCACAGGGGAAAGAAAGGGCAGGCGTGCAGCACTGCACTAACGCCGGACAGTGAGGCTTTAAAACCGTGCCTCCTTCACTTGTTCCAGCTCTGATATGCTAATCTGCATTAGATCACAAAACAGAGCCAGGCCCTTTCCTTTAAGGGGGATGCACAATCTTGTACTCACTGACAAAGCACAGAAGGGAGCCTGATCTCTAGCAGAGATGAACAATTACACCAGGTCTTACACAAAGGCAGAGATCATTAGCCCATCACAAATGAGCTCACTTCTGAATGTTACTCCTGCGCCTCTTTAAGCAAACTAAATGATATTCCTCTGGGTGCTCTGTGTACTGCATACACCACAGGACAGCACTCACACAGGTTTTGTAACATCTTGTTAGTCAGTGCAACTGGAAATTTAGGCTTATCCTTTGGGAAGATTTAAGGCCAAGATCCTTTGCTGGTGCAAACCGGTCTAACTCCACTGATGCCAATGGAATGACTCTGATTTACGGCAGCTGAGGATCTGGCCTTAAAGGTGTCTGAACATGGAGCAGCAGCTGCCCTATAGGCTGTAGAGGGTGTAATTTTCCAATTTGTATGCTCCTCTGCCAGCTTTTTGCAGGAAAACCATAGCCCAGCAATCAACTTGCCCTGTGCCAGCCTTTCTGCAATAAGACCTGTGCAGCCAGGTGGGACGGCTCTTAAGACATCCCTTCAACTTAACCAGCTGCCTTCTCCCTGCAAATTCCCTGGAAAAAGAAAAAGCATGTGCTGCATGCAGACCCAGCGGTGAACAATAGCGACAGGAAGCCTCCTCAAAGGAGGAGGGGTGCTCTGTCCTCCCCACGAGGGAGTAATCAGTTCCTTTGCCACAAAACAGGACTATTTTTATCCCCTTCTACTTGTTGATGTTCTAAACCATATTCCTCCTTAAAAATAGCTTTCTCCTCGCACCTCAAAGGACATCGCTGTGACTTTCCCTTTCCCCAAATAAAACAAAATCCAAGAAAAAAGCAAGACAGAACAGTTAAGGGCTGAGGACTCATAAAAACATCTGGTTTGTTCTACAGAGAGCTTGCTCAATACAAAAATATTTACAAACGCACATTCTTGCACAGATCTCTTTCCCCCTCTTCTGCAGCACATGCACCTACATGTGGCTATGTGGATTTTAGACAGATAGGCAGACACATCGGCGCTCACTATCTGTTGATGCTGAGATATATATGTGTGATTCACACTTCACTCATGTACACTTCCACACCCTCCCATAAAAATCCACACATCATTTGCACACTTGTACACCCTGCTAAGGAAGATAAATATTCAAGCTGCAGACCGCTTTTCTTGGAAAAGGGTGAAGTCTTGAAGCAATGAAAACAAATTCAATCCTTCCACACCTCCTCATCCTCTCTCCAGCTTTTTCAACATGCTTACCCACTAGACTGGTATCACCAACTAGTCACAGGATTCTCGCACCCTTACTCATGTTGAACAACAGAATGAATACTCCAGAGGCAGCCCCAATAAAGTAAATAGGACAACCCATGCATTAAGGAGATCCACCATGTGAACACGGGTATCAGAATCTGACCTTTCGTCTTTCATTCTTGGCTGATAAAATGAGGTGCAGAAATCTACTTTCACCCCAAATCTTGGGTTCACACATTGCTGTGCAAACCCATACTAGGTAGACAGGGCAGGACTGACCGATCCCGTGGGCTTGATTCTTATCTCCCACCAGTTTTAACCCTGAGTATTTTCACTGACTTCAGTGGCGAAACGCCTGATTTATACCAGGTAGGTGAGATCACAATCAGGCCCAATGGTTTTACACCCAAATTCCTTTTATGATTATAATCTAAAAGACAAAATGTAATTGAACTGAATGAAACAAACAAACAGATGGGGTTGGGGCGGGCGGCATTTCTCAGCTCCATAGATACTAGGGAGATCGACAACTGTGTTTCTCTTTGTTCCTGTTAGAACACCTCACCCACAGGAACATGTCACCTGCTACTCTAACAGGGCCAGAAGCTGCTGTGGCATTCCTCCCTTAGCAGCCCCCTTGCAATAAACAGCAGCAGCTGGTCCATAATCAGCACTTCGATACTATGACGGCAGATATTACTCAGCTAGATGAGGCCTCATAAAGCAACCCTGCCTGACCAAATGATCTAATGGCTCCTTGAGGTGGGCTAGACAACTTGGCGCTGGTGTCAGTCCAGCTTCCAGTGGACAAACGCCCTCACCACAAAAATGCACCACCAGAATGGTCACCCCTTGTTGGCAGCCTCAGCGGAGCGGCCAAGCACTGATGTGCATGAAAACTGAAGGCTAATTTACATACCATGTTGAAATAACAGCGTCATTTCAAGCCAGTTCAGCTTAATTGGTGCAAAAGGCTGTGTGAGTGTTTGCATTTCAGCAAAAATCAGGCTTGTTTCAATTTACTTAAGTCAATTAAGTTGCCTGATCTTTAGATTGTGTATTAATTCCATTGATTACTTAAGAATCCACAGGTATCATTTTGAGGGTTGACAGGTCCTTGCCCCAAGATCAGGCCCGGTATTATTCAAATTATGGTATAGTTGGGAACCCTGATATGCACAGTTGCAACACGCACAGTATAGGAACTCTTCTATCTTTACAAATATAGTTTATGAACACATTTAGCACAGTGACAAACACCCAAACTCAGTAAGGTAGATAGAGATACTACAGAAAGTACATCTGCACGTCCGTATACTCACATCATCCCTTGTAGAACAATGTGAAGTGTTAGCCATCGCCTTCTCTTCATCACCAGTGACAGTCACTCTGGCACCTCCCAAGGACTACATCTCCTTCTCCCACTGCCCCTCGGCTGCGATGCCACTTTTATAATATGTTACACTGCCATTATGTTTGATGCATATTCAGCAGGGGATTTTTCCCCTTTTCCCTATTTGTATTTCCTCACTTTACTAATGTCGAAGTGGCTTTCTCCTATAGGTTAGTATATCAATGATCTCAACTTATTATCATATACGTCAATTCGTTACCATGGCCCTTTTGTGGGTAGGTATCACATTTGTTAAATCTGTCCTAACTGGTTTTTTTGGTTCTTTCCAAATTCCAAGCTGTGATGCACCATGAACTTAGGAAGCCCCCTATGCATAGGTGCCAATTCTGTAGGTGCTCCAGGGCTTCCTATGCATAGGGGGCTTCCTAAGTTCATGGAGCACTCACAGAGAAAAATTAGCTGGTGCTTAGCACCCACTGGCAGCCAGCTCCCCTCCCTCCCCCCCATTCCTGCCCACCAGTGGCCCCCGCTGATCAACTCATCTCCCTCCCTCCCAGCCAGGGCTTTGGAGCGGAGTCCGTAGCTGGAGCCCAGAGCAGCTCTGGAGCAGTGGTGCTGCAAGTTTTTGACTGGAGCTTGCTCCAGAGCCGGAGCACAGCTCCAAAGCCCTGTTCCCAGCGCCTCCTGAACGCTGCAGATCAGCTGTTTCACAGCGTGTAGGAGGTGCTGGGAGGGAGGGGGAGGAGCAGGGAGGGAGTGCGCTCAGGGGAGTGGGCAGAAAGGCGGGGCAGAGTTGGAGCAGAGGCAGGAAGAGGCTGGGCAGAGGTGGGGCCTTGGGGGAAGGGGTGGTGTGGCGGTGGGAAGAGGCGGGGCAGAGGTGGGGGTTTAGGGAAATGGGTGGGTTGGGGGTGTGGCCTGGGACTGAATGGGGGTTGAACACCCAGGGAAAATTAGAAGCTGGCGCCTGTGCCCCATGTCAACCTATTTCAATGCATCCTTTATGTTAAAGGTTGCAGCCATATATGGACCTTATGCTTTAGCTCATCACGATCTCTCTAGGTGAAAGGTCCAAATATGTGTGCCAACTTTGCCTGAGCTCAACATACAGGATGTGGCCTGTAGGTCCCTTGCGTTGCAACCAAAATATACTCTAATATAAACGTATAAAACAAATAATCAAACCCATAAGAAAACAAGAAACGTAGAGAAAAGCTATATAGGCAAGTAAGCAGGTTAGCCTTAGATGTATCTCATGTACCTGTTATGTACGTCAGTTCATTGCCAGGACACTTCTATGGTTGACTCATGTGTCTGTGGTCAGAACTTCCCTTTTAACTCTATTTTCAGTTCCCCAAATACTTTGGGTTTTCTGCTGGGCCGTTTTCTGTGCAAAGTTTATCTGTTCAACGTTCAGAGGCCTCAAATCTTATGCTAACTTGCTGAAGCTAATGTCTTACAGAATACAGGCCTGTGGGTTGCTTGCATTACTGCTGAATATAATGCGAAGTAGAATATAGTGCAAAGCAATGAATATAATAAAGACAAGCTAGCCCAGGCTTATGTGAAACAGAAATAAGACACACTTAAATCAAAATCACAGAATCCACTCAAGCTGGTTTAACTAAACCGGTGCAAGTTTGTGTGTGGACAAGGCCTGGACCACCCTTCCAGCCCAAGTCTGTCCATACAGGTCAGGTCTTGAGACATGTGGGCTGGGCAGGGTGAAGGAAGCAGGCACTGCTGCCGCACAAGCAGTGTGTGTTGTATGGATTAAACAGAAGATGTCAGTCTTCAGCGTGCCTTGGCAGCTTTCACCAGCCTTAAATTCACTTAATAAAATCAAAATGAAACATTAAATATTAGCCAGATCTGCTAGGGGCCCAGTATGTTCCGCCACTCAGTAGCAAAATGCACTGTTTGGAAACCGCTCTCCTGTGCTCCCTCTCAGGCTTACTGGAGGAGGGGAGCTAGATCTAGGATGATGGGTCAGCAGGGGAAGCAGCAGATCTCTGGCTTGCTCCTCCCCTGTCCTCAATCACAGGGAAACGTCTCTAAACCAACTCTACAGTGCTGCCATGGCTCTGGTGAGGGCGGGGGCATCTGCTCTCCTGGGCATCATCCTCCCTCAGATCCCCGGGGGAGTAAGATCATTCCAGCAAGACCGTACACTGGGACTGACCCCTGGAAGGTTGATGGCAAGTCCGTGGTAATACAGCTCCCAGGGTACTGTGCAATGTAATGGTGGGGAACCAAAGGCCTGAGGCATCACAAAAAAAATAGGGCACAGCACAAAGGCTCCAGCCCTCCAAAGATGTCCTGAGAGGTTTCCCCACAGAGCTGGGTTTGGAGAGCTGAGATCCTTGTCCACTCTGTGGTGCAGAACATATTTCCCCTCATCTCCCCATGGGAAAATTAGGAGAAACCTCTCCTTGCTGGAATTCACCAGCCAAGAGCAGCCCCTCACGTGCATGTGCACACCACTCCCTTTGAAGTTGGCCTGGCAAGCATTACAGAAATGGATCAAAGCAGATGGTTGGGCCCAGGGATCTGCCTAAGAGATTATATGAGAGTGCCCTGACACCTTCGAGCGCCGTGAAATCTTGAGAGAGAGGGTGTTCTCCCACTGAGTGAGCTTTCTACCAATTAAATCTCACCAGATTTTGCTGACATCAGAAGAGCAGGGTTCAGTGCATCCTCTGATCTTGGATACAAAAAGCGAGGGCCAACTCCAAGTATAACTTAAACTTACCCTGACCAAAGAGGTGCATTTCAAAACAAACACACATGCTGCAGCCGCTCAGAGTTGGTGGTTTCCAGCAAGAAATCACCAATAAATCTTTTTGATTCACTAAGGTCATATCTGGTTACGACGCATTCATGCAAAAATAGCAGATGACATAGGAGCAGTTCCTGCTCTCACAGCCATTCAAGGAAGGAGACAGAGCTGAGACTTTCCAGCACCATGTAGTCAGTGGGAGTTCTGCCTGCACCAAGAGAGAGGATCAGGCTAGGTAACATTTTGTTGAGAGTCACAACCAGGACTTTAGAACCACCAAAGAGGAGGCTGCTGTCCAGAGAATCCTTTGCCTGAGCCCAGTGCATGCTGGGACAGGACTCTCGGGGGCATAACCAGCGCCATGTCAACACACACGCTGAGCAGACAGGAATGATCTATGAAGTTTATGTACCTCTCTACCAAGTCCCAGTGCCTTGATTTAAGGAGCTCCCAGTAGCTGGGCGACATGCAGACCCTCTAAGTCCGTTTGTTGTATGTCAGAGTCCAAGGAGAGTGAGAGTCAAAGCTCCTTGCAGCCAAATTGGGAGCATTTGCAAAACATCAGGGCTGCTCAGGCACAGAGCCTTAGGCTATTTCCGTGGTGACTGTCCCTACAAACTGTGCCTGTCATCTGGCCCACAGGAAACAAATGAGCTTTATCTGGGTCAGGAGTATCGCTCAAGTACATCTGAGTTAGGAATAAATGAGATCAAAGAGCCAGTGTTCCCCGAAACCACAGCCAGGGAGAAAGAAGGATGCGCGAAGCGGGCTGTGAGATCTCTGTCCAAAGGCATGGAGACAGGAGGGGAGGATGAGCACTTGTTGCTTATTGGCGGTCAGGGCTCCATCCCCTCAAGCTGCATTCTTTATGTACTTTTTTTTAAATGCCATGAACACCGCAGCCCGCGCTCCACTGCCTCTGCCCTCACAGGCCCGAAGATCTCTGCTCCTCAGAATTCAGCACAAAGGAGACATGCCCTAAAGCAGTGTTTCTCAAATGCGGCCACCCTGCAGCCATGACAGCCTCCTGGGTGGTGCCGGGAAGGGAAGCAAACTATTGGCTTCTTCCCCGCCCTGCCTTCCTGTTGCTGCCCTGCACCGCCTCTGGAGACACGTGGGGCACAACGCTGCAGGAGCAAGGTGAATTCTCGACCCGCTTTGGTGGCGCTCAGTGGTTAGGCGGCAGGCTCCAGTCGCGGGACTTTGGGAGCCTGGCTGCATGGCTTTTCTGGCCATGTGGCCTCAGCTTTGGGCTCCAGTCCTGGCTCTGGACGCTGGCCTCTGGCTCAGGTCCCGGGCTCCAGACGTGTGGCAGCAGGAGTCGGCCCTGGGTGCTGACCCCTGGCTCCAGCCATGAGGCAATGGGCTCCAAGCTCCGGCTTCAACTGTGCTGCCCCTGGCTCTGACCATGCAGCGGCGGGTGCTGACCCTCGGCTCCGGCCATGCAGGCTCCCCCCACCCCATCACTCCAGACCCTTGCTGCCTCCCCAGATTCCCCATCCATCCCCCATCACCTTGGACCCCCACTGCCTTCCTGGCACCACATCCATTCCCACATTGCCTCAGTCCCTGCTACCTCCCTCTCTGACCCCTGATTTAGGGCTTAATTTGTCCTGGGGCTTGCTGAGAAAAAGTGTGCTGTGAAGAGTGATATTAATGAACATATAAATATCACTTTTCACAGAATTATTTTTATTATTGATGCCACACAAAAAAACCCACATAAATAAATTACAATGATTTAGACATGTCTCTGTGTATATTTATTTGTTTTTCCTAAAGTTAATTACGTATTTTAGGAAAAAACGTCAGTGCAGCCACCAGCAAGGGTTGGTGGCTGTACTCTGAGGCCACCCACATATTTGTTGTGAGAACCGCTGCCCTAAAGGCTCCTTTTCAGGCCAGCACATACTCACTTATAGCTCAGTAACAAAGGGATTTTGCCGCAGGCTGAGTGCCCCTTGTGAAGAACAGAGTGTCCTCAGTTCCCAGTGACGTGAATGAGAGTCGAGGGTGCTCAGCGCCTCCTAGGATCAGACCCTGAGCCCCAATTCAGCAAACCATCCCCATTTAGTAAAGCACTTAAGCACTTGCTTAAGTCCTTTGCCTTGATAGGAAACTAGTGTTCTAACACCTTGGTGGATTCATTATTATTACCACCACCACCCACAGTGCCTTAGAAGTATCTATTTAGGTTTTTATAGGATTCCACATCACAGTGCTATCTGAGCCTCTACCATATGATAAAATCCTTGCCTCAGTGAAAAAGAACGGGAGTACTTGTGGCACGTTAAGAGACTAATGAATTTATTTGAGCATAAGCTTTCATGGGCTACAGCCCACTTCATCAGATGCATGAAAGCCCACAAAAGTTTATGCTCAAATAAATTTGTCAGTTTCTAAGGTGCCACAAGTACTCCTGTTCTTCTTGCAGATACAATTTAAAATGGCTGCTACTCTGAAACCTGCCCCAGGGAGTTTCCAGTCTAGGAACATGAACAGGGATCAAACACCACAAATGTGATATCTCCGATTTAAACATTGCTTAATGATCTGTCAAGGAAAGACACATAGCACAGGGGAAAGCTAATAAGGTTAGCTATTTTAGCCCAAAAGTGGAGGTCATAGTTAACTGAGGTATCACATTGGTTTGATTTCTGTTGTGGGATAAAGTTTCAAAGGCTTCCTGAACAACTTAATAGATACAGATATACACACACATGTAAATTCACTTATTTAGCTATACAGCGCCTTCTGTAAGATGATCACAACGTGATTAAGCACACACACAAACTTTTCAGGATTCTATAAAACGGGAAGTTCCCCAGATGCCACCCCATCTCATCTGAGTCCCTCAAAGCTGCACTCAGAATTTAACTAAATTTCATGCTTGTCCCACAGCTAAGCCGATTGTAAGAGCTATGTCTGTGATATGAACTAGGATTTTGTTTTATTCAGAGTGACTTCAGCCTGTCACAAGACAGCCTCATAAAAACTCTGTCTGGGCTTAAGCAAAAAAGAAACGAGCCAATCCATCAGGCTAGGAATGCAGCCGTTTGACCACTTCATAAGGCAACTGGGAAGGGATACAATCAGGGCTGGTGCAACCACTAGGCGAACTAGGCCGTCGCCTAGGACACACCAAAAAGCAGATGCATGCGGGCAGTGGCCCCCGTGCACCCCCCGGCTCGCCCCTCGCTGTGCTCACTCCCGAGAGCCACAGAGCCCGAGCACAGTGAGCGGGGAGCCGGGGGGCACACAGGGGCCACCACCGGCATGTATCTGCTTCAGTAGCCCCCGGGGGGGGGGGTGCTGGGCCACAGCCTCAGCAGGAGGGGCAGGGGTACAGCTGCTTCCTGCTAGTGGTGCCACTGCCTTTGCAGGGCTGCTGCCCCCCTGTGCCACACCAGCTCCTCCATGGCTGGGGCTCGCAGCCCCCAGAAGCTGACGCTCTGGCTCTCCGGTGCATCCGGAAGGTGGCTCCTCCCTGCCGAGCTGCTGCAACAGCCCTAGCCCAGCAAAACCAGTGAGTGGACTCGGGGCAGGGGCCGGTGAGGTGGGGAGGGCTCATGGGGGGGGTGCTATGCACCCTCCAAGGGACTTCAGGGGGCAGGGAAGGGGGAACCTGGTCTGGGGAGCAGCCCCTGGGCACGGCTGACCCCCTGGGCAGGCTTGCCCCTGGGGTCTATAAAGGCTTGTTGGGATTTGTCCCTCAATGAACTGATGTGCAAAGGAGAGGGGGGCAAGGCGGTAGTTTCTCCTAGGGTGCAAAATATCTTTGCACCGGCCCTGGATACAATATATTTACTTCTTAGCACTGGATAGCAGTGAACTGTGACCTCTTGGTAACTGATCGAATGGAACTATTCCCTGTGAACTTTTACAAGGAAAAATCATTAACTTTTTAAAAAAGTGACAAATTAAAAGATTTCCAATCTTTGCACCCTTCCTTGCTATCTTAATCCAGGGAGGAACTTAATATAGAAACCTAACAGTGGGACAACTAGAACCTCTTTCCTGAAAATCACAGGGAACAGAACCTCAGCTGGTGTAAATCAATGCAGCTAAATTGATTTACAGTAGTTGAGGATCTGATCCCTAGCCTTTAAAAATTCTCATTTCATTTTTAAAAAATGTTACTTTGATGAGATTTCACATCATAGCCATTTCACATAATGCCACCTGCACTAACCTCATTATTTGTCATCTGAGATCATAAACAAATGCAATTCCAATAGGGCAACTGATCTAATAGTGTTAGTTTATATTTATGTCCACTCTTCTCCAGGCCTTACTGCAAATGTAATTCTGGAACCATTGGTGATAGGTCTGGAATTACAGTTCATGGCTACTCCAATAGCCATTTGAGTGGAGGAACAAACAACTTGCTTTTGTATTATAATTCCGAGCAACTGAAATTGCATAAAGGACTACTACTGTTTCATAGCGATATCTAGGGCCTGCAGAGTGCTTTTCATCAGTAGATCTCAAAGCACTTTCCACAGGAGGTATCATAACCTCTGTTTTACAGATGGGGAAACTGAGGCACAGAATAGTGAAATGACTTGCCCAGGGTCACACAGCAGCACTGTGAGTAGAACCCAGGTTCCCTATCCACTTGGCCAAAGAACACGTAATATGCAAATTACTGGGATCATCTTCCCCCTGCAAAAAGGCTGGTGGGGGGATAATGGAAAAAGATTAAGAGGCAATTGACTTCCATGACTTAAGGAAGGGACGGTGCATTCACCTGGGATACATGAGTTTTGATCTCTTCTCTTATATAAATCTGAAATTATGATTATTATTGTTATTACTACAATGCCAAGAAGCAGCTCCTGCATCTTACCCCTCCACCTCTACCCCCGCCTGCATAACGCCTTCCAGGATCATGTCTTATTTCCTTCTGTATCCAACCCTTCTTGTTGCAATCCCCATCCAGTCAGCTACCGTTCCCTTCCTCCCCTTTCTAGGGCCAGGCTCTCCAAGGAGAAGGATCTTTATCAGAGGACCTGTTGAAGCTACTGAGCAAGTTAAACGGCTTTACATTGAACATTTGGCACTGTGCTGTCCAAAATGCGTGTCAGTAGCATGTTAATATGCACCGCCACACTGGACACAATCCCCCTGCTGTCGTCTTCCCCCACTCTTCAGGATTAGATCATGGTTCTTTTATGGAGACACAGGAGGAGATGGTATTATTTAAGAGCCTTGCTGGGCAAAAGCTATTTTGTCTTTCTGAGGGCTCTCTCAAATGCAGCTACTGCTAAGCCTTAATACCAGAGCAGAAGTTATTACACATTCTGGAAAATGCCTTAAATACATTGTTTCCTGCTGAGCAAACATTCAGTGGTCAGGGAGGAAAGGAAGGGTGGGTGTGGCTTGCACATGAACATGTTTCTTTACAGCTCTCTCTCGCCCTCCCCACTCTGGAAGAGAGAATTCCAGGCCAGGGCTAGGTTCTGAGGGATCCCTCTAAGAAACACATGTGAAGTGAAAATGAATGGCATTGGCATGGAAGCCTATTGGCTTATTAGTCCTATCATGTAGAGGTGGCCAGAGGAAGTCAGGTTATCAAAACCCAAACCAAGAGTGGTTCAGAGCCAGATTCTGAAGCACCAGAGCTCAGCGTGTCTGTATACGAGCTATCACTTTTGTCTTACCTACATAATGGGCAAAACAGAAAAGACCCAAAACATGGGTGGTTCAAGCTTTGGATCCTATTTTTCTTGAACCATCAAGTCTGGAGGGGAAAGGGGCAATTCAGATAAAAGGTTCCAGTTCTGTCCATTCTCTTCTATTAATATGTGGGTTCACTTTGCATGCCAGTTAATGCAATCTTCATCCCGATCCCTCCCCACAACACTTGGATCACTTCCTCTACATCCCTCTAAGGAAAAGGAACCGCTCTAAGAGACCATTTAAAAAAAAAAAAAAAACACTAAAGGCCCAAAGGAAAATCCTTTCCCCAAAACAAAATTTGTAGATGAAGTCAAAATGACGGAAGATCACCTGCAAATTTCTTTTTTTAAAACACTGTCTTTGTTTAGCAGCCAGGATCTAAAACCCAGTCCTACATGCCCCTTAGCAAGCAGTCCCATTGAATTCAGCTGGACTACTTGTGTGAATAAAGGCTTACTGGGATAAGTCCTTGTTTTTGAGGGGAGCAGAACAGGTTGATCAATCTGGACCAATTCCTGAACTCCTCCTTCAGATAAAACTCCCACTGAAGTCAGTTCTTGTGTCTATCTCTGGAGAACAACTTGGCCCTTTGAGACTTTGATGTGACTTTGACTACTGGGAGATGACCCTTTGATTCTGATTGTGATTAAAAGCATGACACTGTAGCCTGAACCACTGCAAAACTGTGTCAGCAACAACCCTGACCTGCGTGGATGCTGCTACCACAGTTTCAACTAGTGTGTGTGAAGAGGGATTTTGAAAATAACCTAGTTATCCCTTTGTTACAATTAGAAATGTGTCAAAGGGCTGGTGTATGATGAGGGTAAAACTGGAGCTGTTCACACCTCCTCCTCACTCCCCAGTGTGTAAATTCTGTCATCTTTCCCTGCTTTCTGGATTAGAGATCCCAAGCGGGAGACCCCAAGATGTGAGGCTTGCCTCTGTGACTTCATATCACAATGGAGAGAAGTTTTAGCAGCTTGCAGTTTTCTCTCACACTGCTGCATACGGTCCCACCAACACTGCTAAATGCTTGCTTCAATATTTCAACTTTAGATCCGATCACAGTGTTCAGACATATACGATGTATTTATACAGCACAGCTGGTCTGTCAGAGGTCACATAATTTGGCAGTCATCCCAGTGCTTAAAAATTAATTTTTCCTTATTAATACAACTGGGGGTCCCACAGGATAGGATCCCAGCCTTATCTGAACCTGACAGCTTCCTAAACCCTGTGAAGGATGCTTTCTCCTCTAAGGCTATCCGTGATCCAAGGCCACTGTGTCCTGGAACCCAACTGCACTAGATCCGGTTAGGAAGCCAAGGCAATGGCTTGTGCAAAATGACATACTGTTGCAGTGGGGGAGAGCTTCTTCTCCAACAGCTTCCCAGGGAACTAGTTTGCTTTCTGAGCTCAGCCTCCTTAGCCTGGCACAATGTACCTAAATCAAAGAGTAAATAATGGGAGGAGAGAAATGAGAGATGGAGATGGAAAGTGTCTCCGAGAGCCCTCTGGGGAAAAGCATGTCTGCTGTTACAGCAGACGCCACAAACAATGATAATTCTGTGCCAGAAAAAAGTTAGAAAAATATGGGTTATAGTCCCTCACTAAGCACATACTCATATGTTTTAATGAAGCTCCTGGCAACTGCCAGATTCCTAGTCTAAAAATCCTCTCTCTCCCAGTTAGTTTTCAGTTAACAGCATAACAGGATTTTAAAAGGCAAAGCAATGAGTGTTTGTGTGCCACCCACGCATGTGTGCATGCAAGTGGGTTGTTGGTTCTGCTAGATTACAGAAGTCATTTCTAAAAATATCAGCTTTTAGGAAAATATTTGGAAGTCTTTACAAGTGAGCACTGCTTGGAGTTGCATAAACATCATCTGAATCACTCTGTACTTGGGTCACTCAAAACCTTTACTTTCTTATTTGATTGGTTTTGCAACTAGCTGAGGGAAGATGAAAAACACACAGACGTCCAACCATCAGATTTATCTTTCCAGGGTCTCCAGCCCACTCCCTACATAGTTATCTTAGTCTTTGCTTGACTACAAATAAATTGGCAGCTGCAGTGTTTATCTCTTACAGTAAAAATGACTGGAAGAGGTTTTTTTCTATGTGGATTATCATATTATTGTCTATTAAAAAATCTCTCCCTTCTCTATTTACATCCCTTGGGGGAGCTTAAAGAGGGACTGTCATAATGGGGGAAAGCTTTCAAATACACCAGACTTCCAATATAAATCCATCCACCTCTGACATGTTTTTCTTACCATGTTTGCTAATTACTAAAACTACTTGTATATAAATCAGAGTGTGCATCCTGTCACCGTTTATTGTCTCTTATTGAATTACACAATGATGTCATATTCCAGTATTTGTGATATCACAACCATTTCCTTGACAACAGAAAGTCTCATGTCAAACAGGATGAGAACTTCATTGCAAACGCAAACAGCACCGGAGGCTGGATTGCGGGGAGGAGGAAGGCACTCACCCAAATATTTTTATTGAACTGCATGGCACCAGAGAATAGTAATGAGATACAGAGCCCTGCACCTCTAGGAACCTGATTCTGTATCTGCTCAAGGACATGAGGGCACACAGCACCTAATAGAATCAGAGTTGCATGTGTTGTTGCCAATTTAGCTGTTTTCCAATGTCCCTGTAATTTCAAACACCCCTCTAATTTCGATTCCTAGGGAAAGTACTGAGACTCGTTTCAGCGAACAAGGGTGTCCCTCACAATGTCCCCTTTCAGACTGTGACAAAACCTTTTTCCCACAGATGCCTGTGCCGGCATAGGAGAGAGTGAAGTATGCATAGTTCAGTAACATCCACTGAATCTCCCAGATAGCGAAGTGCAAATTTGAAGTGCAAGGCTTGTGGGGCAGAGGGTGGGGCAAAGCAGGAGAACTTTGCAGGAGGGACCTGTGGATTTTTTCACGAGACTTTTTTTAAGAAAAACAACTGTCATCTGGTCCATAGCAAAGGCAATAAATGTCTTCTTTAGGAGCGTTGTTATGAACTCCAGGGATAAATCTGTTCCAACAAAGATGTCCAGGACAGGGATGAATTCAGTCCCCACCAGGGTATTATTTGAGCTGCTTAGTGGTATATGCAGTATGAGTTAGATCAGGCGCTCTCAAACTATGGGCTGGGACCCAAAAGTGGGTCGCAACCTCATTTTAATGGGGTTGCCAGGGTTGGGTTAGACTTGCTGGGGCCAGGAGCTAAAGCCCAAGCCCAAGTCCAACCGCCTGGGACCGAAGCCCAAGTCCTGGGCAGTGGGTCTCAGGTTACAGGCCCTCTGGGGCTGAAGCCTTCTGGCTTCAGCTTTGACCCCACCACCACCACCAACCAGGGACGACCGGGCTCAGGCTTTGGCTTGGGCCCTCCCCCACCCTGTCTGGGGTGGCGCGTTTGGGTGGGCTCAGGCTTCAGTCCCCCCTCTTGGGGTCATGTAGTAATTTTTGCTGTCAGAAGGGGTTGCGATGCAATGAAGTTTGAGAACCCCTGAGTTAGACGGTCCTGTAGTTGGAGGGAGGGTCGAGCTCCGGTAGGGAGGGTGTATGAATACATTTGCCCTCTAGTAGTGGGTGGGTGTGGTTTTGCCCTCTAATGGCTTGTCCAAAGGCAGAGGAAAGAACCTACTACTATGATCAGCTATGGATTCCTTTCAGCTGACAAGCCTGCAGTTTTGGAGCTGAAGAGTAGAGTTCTGCAAGTGTGTGTGATTCAGTACTTGTGTCCACTCCCTGCAGCACATATTTTCTTTACAGTCTCACCCTAGTTCCTAAGTGAACAGATGTCCACATCAAACCTCATCACCAGGGCTAACTGGCAGGCCCTTCAGAAAGGCCAAGAGCTGAACGGGCAGGGATTGTGAACTCCCACACACTCTCCCTTAAAAGTGTTCTGCCTGGGTCAGGCCAGAGCTGTGAAAGCTGGCGCCTACCTTTCAGGGGCACTAAATTCACTGAAAAAAGAATCTTAAATAATAGCAGAAGAAACCCAGCAGGACTGTCCACATCCAATCCCTTTGGTATAAATGATCTAGTTGCCTCTACCAGGGCACTTCCCCTTAATGGGGAAACATGTAAATGCACCCACAGACCAGCTACTGCTGTGCTAGTCCAAACTAGGTTGACTCTTTGGCGCTGCGGAAGAGCTGCAATTCAGCCCAGCTCCGGCAAACGGGAGCTTAATCACAGCTCTGATCTTTCCCATTACCTGCTGTTGGTTTTAGGGAGGAATCAGTCAGCTGAAATGAAGCATTCCCTTCTCACGTGGGAAAAGCAACATCCCAGGCTCGTTTGCAAATGAAATCACTTTTGGTGGAGCGAATGAGAGAGTCTCACTGTCTGACTGGGGAGGGGGGAGAGAGCATATGCACCCCCCCCCCCCCACCAATGCAGGCAGCCCCGGATCTGAAAGGGCTGGTGGCAGGGGGCGGTGGAAGCGAGCAGAAATGCCCTCCAGTCAATAGGCGTCTCTGGCTGAGCGGTCTCGCGTGCGGTTTAGGTGCGGGAACCGCTGCGCTGGCAGGACTGGTACGGATCGCCCCGCCTTTCTCTCTGCTCCACTGGCCCAAGCAGATCGATGCCCAGCGGAAGCGAGGCTGCCCGTGCACACGAGAGCCGCAGCAGCCGCCGGCTTGAGGCGGGGGAGGGAGGGACCAGGAAAGTCCTGTCTCGCTGGAGGAATGAGACGGGGTGTGTTGCTTGATTCCTATCGTCTGCACAGCCCCGCACTTCGCAGCTGCACAACCGCCGCTGCGTGGGAGAGGCTGGCGAGGGGCACCCTTTAGCTGGACACCCCCGCCCTCCCCTATACCCCCACCCTCGGAGCTGGTCTGACTGTAAATCCCATTAAGAGGGTTTCCCTTGGAAGTTTCTCCCCTGCTGCGTATTGCGCTGGATTTTTCCCTGCGACGCGCCTGGACCCGGAGGGAGAGGTGAAGGAGGAACATGGCAGCAGGCGGACACTGGGTGTGGGAGGTGTCCGCACAAACACGACTGCGGCCCCGATCCTGCTTCCCGTTGGATTCGCTGGCAGCAGGATCCGGCCCCACCCGAGGGAGGCGCCCCCGGACCCCCCACTGCTTTGGGCGCACGGGCCCCCGGGGGCAGGCGCAGAAGTTTCTCAGTCCGAGCTGGCCTCGGTGCGTTTGTTTGAGGTGCATCGTGCAGGGCCCCTTGCACGCTGCGTTTCTGCGCGGCTGAGCTCTGTGACAGCCCAGGGGCCACGCGCCTCGGGGCACCCCCCGCCCTGCAGCCCCGACCAGGCGCCGAGCTGCAATTTCAAATACAAAACCCTGGCACCAGTGTCACCTCAGCCGGCCTTTACCGCCTCCCATAACGTGCCAGGGTGTTTCCCAGCGCCAGGCACTGGTTCTGGATGAGCGAGCGCCTTCCGCCTCGGCACGCGCCCAGGGGGACTCAGAAGTGACGGGATCCGCAGCCTGCGGTGGCACGAAGGCTCCGCTCTCAGTGAAATAATGATGGTCACTGACATACAGCGAGTGCCTCCACGCGGAGCCGGGGGGAGCACGATGCTGGCTTAGCCTCGGCTCACCCCGCCTCCCGGCGGGTAGCTAGCGGCTTCCAGGAGTTGCACATCTTTTAATAACGGCGATAAACAGAAGGACGTGTGAGGTTTGTATATTCATTCTTGCGGATTCCTCCCTCCCCCGATCTGTCTCATCGGGGTTTCACTCCCTGCCCAGCGGTTAATGAGCTGGAAAGGCTCTGTCAGATCTCCGGGGGAGTAATTAAGCGCTCTGGGTTTAGTGTGCCCTTCACCAGTGAGGAGGGATTTAGCCAGCCACACGCGGCTGTTCTGCGCAGCCCAACATTTCTTTACCGATTGTCAGAATTAAACAGCAGATTTGGAATTTGATCGGAGTCTCGTCCTTTCCCTTATCTCAACACAGTTTGTCCTCATCCCTCCTCTCCCCCCCGCACCTCCCATTTCCCCCCCCCCCTCTTTTGGCAACTGCTTAGGACCGAATTCCATCAAGAAAAGTTTCTAACCACTTCAGAGGGCTCCTTAGACCGCTGAGGTCCGCCCTGTTTATTTTATTAATAAAAATGTATATGCACTACCTACTCTTTCCCTGGAAACAGACACTGAAGGGGAGCATCCCCAGCTGCTACAGAGCGGTGCATTTTATTAGACAGTAGGCACAAAACGATCTGCTAAGAGCCATGTGGGTGTTTTTTGGAACCGCCACCCCGTCTTAAAATCATACGAACTTTTTCAGATGCCAAAGTAGGTTGCTTTTCTCCCTTGCCCATTCAAACCGTATTTAATTAGACTTAGTAAATGTATCTACAACCGAGTGGCTATCAATTATGTATGCCTTTCTGGCTGGGTTGGGAAAAAAAACTCCAGGGAGATATGTTCTGCTTCAAAACATTAAAAAAAAATCTCTCCCGAAAACTGTAATGCAAAGGCTTTGTAGTTTTTATTTTTTAAAAAAAACCTTTTGATTTATTCCATATGTGACATCTGAACACAGCCAAAGCCTGTCTCCGCGTGTGTTTCAAAATACAGACACCCAGACCTCACCACACTGCATCCAGGGAGAGAAAAGTTGTGTTTCCAGCAAGGGGAGAGAGTCCTGGCTCTAGCTAATCAAACCTGTGTGGAATTGTGTAACGGGAAGAGAGGATGCCTAATCCCCTGCCTGCTTTCAAAGGCAAAGGATTAACAGCTGAGGAAATTAACTTTTGTGTGTCTTACCTGCTTCGCCTAGCACTCCGGATCCAGCCAAGTACAGAGCTACAAATCCCCAAACGAGAGGCAATGTATCCATTTTTAGCGGGAAAAGGGTGGGTTTCTCCCCTGCGGGGTTTGCGAGGGGCTTTCCTCGGGAACTGGAAATCACGCTGGTCTTCACCCCGCACCTTAGAATTTCCTCGGCAAATGTTTCGAGTTGTCTTTCGCTTCTCCTCCTCCTCCTCCTCCTCCTCCGTGCCTTGGCGTCCTGCCTTGCCCCCGCTCCGCTGCCTTGTACAAACCCACCAGCCGGAGCCCAGGAACTCCTTCAATGCAGAAGCGAGAGAAGCCGGCTGCTGCTTCCCCGCCGCCCCCAAAAGCTAGTCTACAAATCGCGCGTGCCTGTAACGCGCGCGTGTGTGTGTGTGCAATCGCCACAGTCCCTCAGCGTGTCATTTCCTCCAGCGTCCCATCATCGGCCCCGCTTCCCGAGAGCCTGCGGCAGAAATGACTCGCCCGGGGCATCGCACCGCCCCGGGGCTGGAGGCTGCAAGGTGGCACCGCGCGCGTCCCCTCCCACCACGGCGCGTGGTTTCCCTGCCCTGCGTGGCTGTGGCCGGGGCGCCGGGCAGTGGCACGCGGCGCTGGGGGAGGCGGAGGGTTCACGTGCCGCTGGGGTGTCTCCCCGCTACACACACACACACACACACACACACGCCCCGCGCCCGCCTGCGTCTCTCTCTCTGGAGAGGTTCAGGCGCGCGGCGCTGGGAGCCTGCCTCTGCCTCCCGCCCGGCTCCTCGCAGCCTTTTCAGGCCGCCGCGCGTGCATGTCGGCGCGGAGAGGCAGAGCTATCCGATTACACGCTCGCCCAGGGCCCGCCCCCTCCGTGCTCCCCGCGAAAGCGGCCACCCGGCGGGCACCCAGCGCCTGCCTGCTCCCAGCGCGCAGCCAGCCTCCCGCCGCCCCGCCCCACCTCTCCTGCCAGGGCTGAGCGGAGCTAAGGCTTGCCCCGTCCAAGGGCCACACCTGGGTCCCCTCACTGACCCCAAGCCCACTCAAGGGGGGGAGCAGCGGGTGTTACTAACCAGGTTAGTAACTACTAGCTCCTAACCAGGCCCTGGCTTCTGGGAGCTAGTGGACATCACAGCTTCCTCCAGAAACCTAACCGGCCCCCTGGGCTCCCAATGCGCCCTTCCCTCCCAATAGCAGCTACAGGCTGGAGCCATACTAGCTATAACATAAGATTGGTCACACTAGGTCAGACTAATGGTCCATCTAGCCCAGCATCTTGTCTCCAGCCAGTGGCCAATGCCAGATGCTTCAGAGGGAATGCATGGAACAGGGCAGTTATCAAGTGATCCGTCCCTTGCCCGCCAGTCCCAACACCTGGCAGTCAGAGGCTTAGGGACTTCCAGAGCACGGGGTTGCATAGCTGACCATCAGGGCCTATCTGCCGTTCTTCAAATAGCTGAAAGGATTCTGCTCTAACTCGCCAGCAAAATAAATGCATACAGAACCTCTAGGCTGAGACAGACCATGACAAATTTTAGCCCCCAAAAAGAGAATGCCTCACGAAGATATGGGCATATCAAGATGCAGTGACTGCTTTGATGTAACCTCAACTATACCCAAGGTTAGCAGGCACCCAATACGTTTCTTTATACCATTTTTTTAAAAAATGTTGCACTGGCTGCTAAATAATCACAATTAAAATATGTATTTTTCATAATGATCAGGAAAGCATTAATGGTTAGTTTTTTTTAAATAACTACGCATGCTAATGTGTAAATACTTTTTTGCAGGATTTCAGCTAGGTATAAAATGGTCAGTGCAAGGGAAAACAAGCAAGAAAAAAAACAGTTGGAAAAGACAAGAAACAAAGACAGGAAGAAGTGAAGAAACTTTTATCCTGATGGTAGCACAGTCACAAATGTTCCAAGACACAGACAATTTATGCCAACTAACTATTTTTAAAGCAAGATGCAAAAAAAAAAAAAAAGTTTACATAGAACCCCAGGCTAACAGTTTCTGAAACACATGGGCTGCACCTTGCTTTTTAGGATGAACTAGTGGGTTCCAAGTTGTCTTACTTCAATAAACATTCATTAATGCATTATCACAAAGGCTGTAAATACCCAAACTGATTAAAATAACGACACAACACCAGGGCTAGCCTGGCTTTTGGTGTGACTCCATGCAAAAGTAGGACACGGAAAAAATGTCAGATGGGGAAGCATGAGGACAAGAATTTCTTATGCCCCTGGGCAATTCTGAGGGCAAATTGCTTCCTCTCTACATCTGCTGCTGGAGGGGAAAATCCAGTGCTTCCATAACATAAGAATCCAAGTGACTGCTTCCTTTGCCTGTGCTTAAGGCCAGCCGTATATATTACGAATTAAAAAACACTGAGAAAATAAAAACTCTCTTCCTCATCCCATATACATTATATCACATAGGTGGCAATGCTAGCTACATGAAGAATCCCATTCATTTTACAACCATTAAACTGCTGTTATTTCACACTTTGACTGTTTCACCTGCATTCTTCTCCCTGATCTGTTGCAGGACTTTAACATTCCAAACTTCAGATCAACTTATAAAGTCATCTTAAAAAAAAAAGAATGCCACAAAAGTCAATTTAACTACTGCCTCTTGAGGAGGTGGGGGTACCTATGCCTACGGAGGAAGCTCTCCTGCTGGCATAGGTAGTGTCTTCACTAAGTGCTACAGTGGCACAACTGCACGAGTGCAGTTGCAGTGCTGAAAGTGTAGACAATCCCTGAAAGCTGGAATTTCAGGCTAAGAGTACAAAGTTAGAGTGAACCCTACAGTCATGACACACTGATATGCAGAAAAGCTATTTGTAGAGTCGTTTAAACAGTCTAGACTATATTTCCTAACACTCAGAAGTTTCTATTTGGTAATTTAAGGTAACCTCGGCTTACCTGAGGCAGATGGACTGAAAAATACCATAATGCTCCAATTATAAAAAAAGTTGGTCCCTAAAAGGCAACAGAAACAAAATACATAATGGAGTGTGTGTATGTGGGGAGGGGGTAATACAAGTTTCATCAGAATTTGTTTAGGGTGATGGGAATAATTTACTTGAGTTCCATTGCTTATAATTTATGTGTAATTTTTATCAGTTCATGCAAACAGAATCTTTACAATATGATGTGAACACACATACACAAATAGGGACTGATTCCATTATCATGGAAATCAATGCGGCCCTGATCCTAAATACCAGGTGCCTAACTCTCAGGTTTAGGCCCAAAGTCCCACTTATAGGCTCCATTGCCATCTGCAAGACTCCTGCCAAACCCTATACATACGTGAACTAACTCAGTGCCTATGTTCTTGCAGTGAAAGTTCTCTCAGAGCCTAAGAACCTGTCTCTGGGTATGTGCACTGCTGCCTCTCCCTAGATGTTTGGACACCTATCTGCCACCTAAGCCCCAGAGTGATCACAAACCCGGGGAAGATGGGTGTTCGCTCACCTATGTTGTGGGGCCCGATCTGGGATACATGCTCAAAGACCACCCACTTAGGGCTGGTGAACACTACTGCTTAAGTCGATGCAACTTATGGCACTCAGGGTGTGAAAAAGATCCTGTGAGCGACATATGTTACATTGGCTTAAATGCTGTCCACACTGGCACTATGTTGGCAGGAGACGCTACACCACAGTTGCACCAATGTAGCACTGTAGTGTAGACTTGGCCTCTGTCGAGTCCTCTTGGAAATCCAGCCAGAGGAAGAGCTGCTGTCACTTCTCAGTGGTTAGAGCACTCACCTGGGATGTAGGAGATTCACGATCAATTCCATCACCACCACCCCCGCCTGTTCAGGAGGCATTCTCCCACCTCTCAGGAGGCTGCCCCAGCCACTGAGCTAGAGGATAGTCTGATGTGGGGCTCCCTCAGTTGCTCCTGTTGAAGCTGCTCCACTGTGGATAAATAACAGAAGAGTGATTGCAGTAGGGGGACTGGACCCACAGAATCTTACCTCCCAGGGGGGTGCCTGAATCACAGGCCTATAGTGCCATTCTCTTGCTTTCTCTCTGGCCCAATGACTGCTCCACTTTGGATAAATACTCACATAGTCATTAGGTCTGAGAGAGATGCCTAAGCCCCTTTATGGGTCCAGGCCTGAGAGTCTTTCCATTGACACCCATGGGTGCTGGACTGGGCCCACTTGGTACAGAATCTATAATGAGAGTTACCTTCAGTGCTACGCAGTGCTTGTTTCATCTCTGTGTTTTGATACCTCATTTTGAGTCTTCATCTTAGGCCTGATCAAATTCCCATTGAAGTCAATGAAAAGATTCCCATTTACTTCAGCGGAGCAGAACTAGCTCCTGTCTTTATTGCATTTCCAGTTTGAAAATATGTGATTATTATTTACTACGTGCTAATGGTTAGATGACTAGCAAACTAGCAAAGTGTGATTTTTAGTATATAAATAGTTGTCACAAACCATAACACAGATATCAGAGTGTTATAAAAATCCACAGAATGAATCATTCCTCTTTTGAGATGTATATCAAAAAATCATAGAAAAAGGAAAGGTTACCAAGCCCTAATCAGAGAGAATTCTAGCTGATTTTGTTTTGGTCCTGATCTTGCAGAGTTACAGTATGTGAGCAAAATTCCCATTGATTTCACTGGGTGTTTTATCTGGCTAGGGGTTGTTGTCTAATTGCGTTCTTTACAGTCTACGGGAAAGCTACATTTGTAAATGAGGTTTCACTGTAGCAGCACTCTTCTGCCACTGAGTAAGAGAAGACGATAAACTTAAGTAAGAAAATATCAGCCATCAAATCTGAAGTTACATGCTGCTCTTTAAAGATTTCTCCCAACCACTTTTCAGTACCTCTCCGTGACCACTACACACCAGGGGGGCTGTTAAGGGTTTAATATCATCATCCCTGGAAGTATTCTCTCCAGAATGTGCTATTTCCTCTAAAGGCAGAATTAGAATACCAATCAGCATTTCCCAATGTAGTAATTCCTTTAAGCTCCACTTTCCACTACGTGGAATACCGCATGCAGATGTGGTCACCCCATCTCAAAAAAGATATATTGGAATTGGAATTGGAAAAGGTTCAGAAAAAGGCTACAAAAATGATTAGGGGTAAGGAACGGCTGCCATATGAGGAGAGATTAATAAGACTGGGGCTTTTCAGCTTGGAAAAAAAGATGACTGTAATAGAGGTCTATAAAATCATTACTGGTGTGGAGAAAGTAAATAAGGAAGTGTTATTTATTCCTTCTCATGACACAAGAACTAGGGGTCACCAAATGAAATTAATAGGTAACAGGTTTATAACAAACAAAAGGAAATATTTTTTTCATACAATGCATGGTCAACCCGTGGAACTCTTTGGCAGAGGATGTTGTGAAGACCAAGATTACAACAAGGTTCAAAAAAGAACTAGATAAATTCATGGAGGATAGGTCCATCAATGGCTATTATCCAGGATGGGCAGGGGTGGTGTCCCCAGCCTCTGTTTGCCAGAAGCTGGGAATGGGAGACAGAGGATGTGTCACTTGACGATTACCTGTTCTGTTCATTCCCTCTGGCGCACCTGGCATTGGCCACTGTCGGAAGACAGGATACTGGGCTGGATGGATCTTTGGACTGACCCAGTATGGCCGTTCTTATGTGACTTCAGGAAATGACGACAACCAAGTTGGTGGTATCTACCAGTTTGGAGTTAGGGCAGGGATGGGTCAAATATTAGCTTTGGACCAAAAGCCACTGGGAGCTTTGCCATTGATTCCCGCACAACACGGGACCAGGCCCTTTGAAGGTACCTATTTTGAGGTGAAGCTGTTTAGTCCTAACATGGATTTAAAGGTTAGAAGGGACCACAGACCATCTAGTCTGCCCTTCTGTGTATCATTCGCCAGTAGTTCACATCAATTAGCATGGCTCAGTGCAAAATTTAGGGCTGGATTTTACAAGCTCTCCAACATGTAGAACCCCCTTTATTTCAACGGGAGCTCTGCTCATAGAAGGCTCTTTCTTAGCATCAGGCCCATTATGCCATTTGCCTGAAGTTTTAAGGCTCAGCAAGTATTCACCAGACGTTGTGGGCATAGCAACGATTTTTCCATATTTGACTATAAGAAACAGCCACAAAACCTCACTGAAAATGAGACAATGGGTAGTTTAATTGTACTTTAATATATCATTTATTGCACCATCTGCATTAGATTTGGTTGAAAGAATTTCACAGACGAAGTGTTGGTTACAGTTTAGATGTAATGGAATTCTCTCCCTCCCACTCCTCTGTAGCTGAGAACATTGGCTTCCTCAAACATTGACTTTTCCTCATTTTTTCTGCTCCTGACCTAAGGACTAATATAGGTAGGATTTCCCTGGCATTCGTTAGCTTTGCTCTGTCCCCTAATTATCCCATCTTTTCAATAGCAGCCATCCAATCACTTTTTCTTTGATTGAGTGAGGGATAGTTCAATGGTTGGAGCTTTGGCCTGCTAAACTGAGCATTGTGAGTTCAATCCTTGAGGGCCCCACTTAGGAATCTGGGGCAAAATCAGTACTTGGTACTGCTAGTGAAGGCAGGGGGCTGGACTCAATGACCTTTCAGTTCTATGAGATAGGTATACCTCCATATATTATGGTGCAGCAGCTTTCTCCCTGACTGATCATGGAATCATAGGGTTGAAAAGGACCTTAGAAGGTCAGCTAGTCCAGTCCCCAGACAGATTTTTACCCCACTTCTCTAAACAGACTCCTGAAGGATTGAACTCGCAACCCTGGGTTTAGGGGGCTAACGCTCAAACCACTGAATTATCCCTCCACCCCACCATGTCACTCCATGAGCTGGCCAACAGAAGGTGCTAGTAAGATAGGACATCTTCAGCCTCAACACCTCTCTTCACCCTTATTTAAATAATTAATCAAAGGTGCATCATGTATTTTTATACCACTCTCAGGGCCCCAGAGCAGTGATACAAAACAGGTTCTTTCCACATTTATATCAGGACATGTTTCCATCAGACACTTGACAATATTGCAAAGCAAGCAAACAAAATGGCAGGGCTGAAACACTGTTAGAACTGAGAATAAAAACTGATATCTGGGCCTGCATGAGAAGATAAACAGAGATTGTGCCAATAGCAAGAGAGAGATGATTCAAAGATTCTGGGGCCACACAACCTAGCGGTTAGAGCACAGGACTGGGTCAGGAGGCCTGCATTCTCTTACTGACTCACTGTGACATTAGGCCTGGAACTTACGCTGTCTATGCTTCAGTTCTCCCGTTACAAAATAATGCTTCCCTACCTTTGTAAAGCACTTTGAGGTCCACAGATGAAAAGTGCTAAACAAGTGCAAAATACTAATTACTACTATTAGTCTATCAGATCTGTGACTATCTCAATTTGTGGCCACAAATAATAATTAACTAAATGTCCTATGAGTGTGAACTTAAATAGGGTCAAAATCTCATCTGGGAAGTTTTACTCCTACTTGTATAGAGACTAACTCGAATTCAATGTGTGAACTAGTTTTTCCAAGTGAATAACCTTTCAAACCATAGTTAGCAATCTGGTTATTCCATTGCCAGTGAAATCACTGCTAATATGAGTCTGAAAATAGTGATTGAAAGGGTAGGGCTGGGAACGTTGACCTTTTGCTGCTGAAGATGCTTCAGGGTGGGTCAACTCACACCCACTTTAGTCGTTAGTTCACAGACTTCCTTCCAATATTTACTCCTACATAGTTAACTAAGATGCCAGTCAAACTTCAGACTGTGGGGTTGGGGTGGAGTTTCCTCCTCTTCTGCTCACTTTGTAATTAACAAAGTTACTTGTCTGGGGAGGACAGTCTTACTTTTTGCTTCCCTGCCTTTACTGTGTTTAAACTAAAACCGAATGCATGCATTTCCCACCCCTACTCACATTCATCATTATTACCCATATTCGGCACTGCTCTGTTTTTAACTCTAGCACTGAGCTGTAATGAACCTGGGAACCATCAGGGGGCAGCTGTGACCAAAAAAGAACACAGCAAGAGAAAACAAAGGGGACAGAAAAAGACAACTAAGGCGGAAATTAAGGAAATAGGGAGGCAAATCAGGAAAGACATGAAAGAAGAAAACAAGGGGAGGAAATATATGGAGAGCAAAAAATGAAGAAAGCAGAAAGGGGAGATGAAGAAAAAGAGAATAGTCAAAACCACAACAAGGGAATAGGAAAATGAACCAATACAAAGGAACGTGAAAGAGAATAAAGAAAACGAACTAATAGAGTTAAAATACATAATCAGATTAGCAGAGGAAATGATTCATCCTTGCTCTAGAAGCTGTATCTCTCTCTCTCTGAGAGGACTTTAAACCCTGAGGTTCTACTCTGAGCCCAGCTGTTCAAAGCCTACTCTGAGCCGGTGTGCATGGGAAGGGTCTGTGATTCTAGAAGAAAAAAGCTGCATCTTCAGAGTTAATAAAAAAGCTTTCAGACTTCAGCAAGCTGACTAAATTAGGCTGTGAATATAAAGGTGCCGTATTATTTCTCAATACAGCAGCACTGTGAAAGGAGGGAATGGATTTCTTTTGAAGCAGCTGCAGGATAATCCAGGGCTTTCGGGTGTACTTCAGCCAAATGCACTCTCCTGGTTTCAGCAGGTTAACTTCATTAAACGCTCCCTCCACTGCTTTAATATTCGATGGGATCCCCACTGGTGGGTGCATTAGGCAGCAACAACCCCCAGTGGGATGATTGTAAATTGATGGTTTGCATGGGAAGTGGAATGAAGAGGGAACACAGACCCTGGGATGCAGGGGCTGGCTCCTCAGCTACTGTAACAGCAAGCAAGGACCTGGCGCTACGCTGATGGTTAGAGCGGTCACAGAGCCAAAACCTCAGGCCAGACCAAATAATAGGGAAGTTTGGGGCTGGATCTGAACTTTCCTGCTGCCCCCGATCTCTTTGTGATGAACAGTAAAAGTGGTTACAGGGTTTCTTTAGTTCCCCTTTCTCTGTACACCAGCTGGTGCCAGGAAGTGATGTTTATCCCCTGGGGACTATTTTCTGCAGATGATGGGAGTGAGGTTTCCCTTTTGGATTCTGAATTACCCAGTTCCCTTAAAGAGGGGACATCTGAATTTGCCCAACCAAGGGCTGCAGAGGCAACTTGCCAGGAGCCCAAGGACCCTAATCCAAAGCCTACTGAGGTCAATGGCAAGGCTCCCAACAATGTCACCAGACTTTGGATCAGGCCCTTATTTGCCTGGTGTATGTAGCAGGGATTTTCCTCAGTAATAGGGAAGGGTGACTTGCAGAGACTTGACTGCTGATTCCTCTCTGACTCACTCCCAGGTAGTTCCATTGCCCAGTGTTGGTGGCTTTGATATGGCCTTGACTTTCTTACACCACTGTAACTCAGGTGCAGCTAACTCCCTCAAAGTCAGACTTACCCCAGCGAGGAGAATGGGCCCCATATATCCAGCCTTTGAGTGGATCCAAGATGGCACATTGCCTGCTGGGACCCGTGGTCTCCACAGACAGCACCTCTGTTTTAATGATGAGTAAGGTCACTACATACAACCTGCCTCAGAAAAATCCTCCGTATCTTTTGGCCCAGAACAATCGCAAACCAAGATCTATTGACACAGTGCAGCCAAGAGGATCTGAGCACCATCATGGCCAGGAGGGGCTAGGGATGAATTGATCACGTGCTTCGGATGGAAACTGATTCCATCACCAGAGTAGCAATAAGATGGATACCTGAAAGCAAGCGAAAACGAGGCTGCCCGAAAACAACATGGCAAAGAGCTGTGTAAGCCGAGCGAAAAACCTGGGACACAGCTGGGGAACCATTGAAAGGCTTGTCAGAAACAGACAGGAGTGGAGGAGCTTCGTCACTGCCCTAAATGCCAGAGGCGTAATAGGAAGATGATGATGATGATGATGATGAAGTTGACTAGCCACATTGCAGTGTTCGATGGGCCTCACCTTATCCCCTCCTGCCTGTGAACAACTAGGGCCTGACTCTGTTCCCAATAGCGTCAATGGCAAAACTTCCATGTAGTGAATTGAACAGGTGTCGGATTGGGCACCCAGTCAACTACTGTCACAAACTAAGGGCCTTATCCAAGGCTCATTGAAGTCAAGGGGGGGAGCGGGTGTCGTCCATTGACATCACTGAGATTTGGGTCAGTCCTGAAACACTACAAAGCATAGAGTCGATCACTGTAAGCAAAGCTACCTCTTCAATCATCTTCAAATCCCTTCTCAAAACTCTCCTTTGCTGTGATGCCTACTAAAAACTTGATAATAGTTCAGCTGCTGGTGTGCAGAGACCAGTGCTATCATGCTGACCAATATTGTCTCATTGTTTCCTCGTGCTCCCTCGTCTGCCTGTCTCCATCTGTTGTCTCTTGTCTTATACTTAGACTGTAAACCCCTTGGGGTTGGGACTGTCTCTTTGTTCCTTGTTTGTATAGAGCCTAGCACAATGGGGTCCAGGTCCATGACTGGGGCCTCTAGGTAGTACGATAATACAAATAATACTAATTATAAGCTTTGCCATTGACTTCAGCAGGGCCGTTTATGGATGTAAGCACTATACATGGGTAGTACATGCTGGTGCAGAACTGGTCCCTAACTGCACAGTGTTGGGGGCGGGGTGTGTGTGTGAGCAATCCCATTATCCACACCTCTTTAAAACACATGCATTCCTAAACCACATTGTCACAGGGTCATTTCAACTCCCTCCTGCCTGAAACTTGGCAAACAAATTCTCAGCCAGAAGCAATTTCTTCTTTTTTATAAACAAAATGTCATTACCATTATTTTGGCACTTGGTTTGATATATCCTGGCAAGAAACGGCATGTGTATATTTAAAGATGCATTTTCTTTTCCTATCATGTTTTAGCTTTTGACCTCTCCTCTGCTCTAATATTCATGCACATTCTACAGTGTATTCTCTTTGTGATGGAGTCACATAGCTCTCACAGCCACAAATAGGATTCATATACACCCTTCTAGAAGATAATGCCCTCTTCTGGACCACTAGGAAAAGAGATCTTTTAGGTTTGGGTTTCTTTATATGATTTTGAAAAAGTATTTCTTTTGCTTCCTATATTATTATTTATATTATAGTAGCGCCTCAATAAAGATTGGGATGTCATTGTGCTAGGTACTGTACCAGCACCAAATAAAGGACAATCCCAAAGTTCACAATCTAAATAGACCAGATAGAAACTAATAGCCAACCAAAAACTATGCGACATGTGCATCGATTATACTTGCAACATTTACATAGATTGCAAACTCCTGGGGCAGCAGGGGCTGTCTGTTTGTTATGTACGTGCAGTGCCTAGCACATATGGGGCCTTAATCTCAGCTGAGGCCACAATAAGAACAACAACAGGGGAAAAGTACAGAATTTTATTAGTTTATAGTTGTGTCACAGGGTACAGCTTCACAGGGATAAAACCTGTGGCTGGCCTGGGTCAGCTGACTCGGGCACACAGGGGTCAGGCTCCAGGGCTGAAAAAAATTGCTGTGTGGATAAATCCAAGTCTGAACCTCTACGTAATGGTTTTTCCATCCCAGAGAGTGAGCCGTGCAAGTGCGAGTCAGCTGATCTGGGCCAGATGCAGCTATGTTGTGGGTCTTTTATCCCCGTGTAGAGGTACCCACAGCACTTTCCAGCTACTCAAGGAGGGATGGCCCATGCCCTGAGAACCTCACAATCTAAGATCCGGTTAGTTTCAAAATCATAGGATGATCAGATTATTTAATCTGACCTCCTGTATATCACAGGCCACTAAACACCACCCTGCGACCCCCACAGCAAACCCAACAACCAGAGTTAGACCAAAGCATTACTGCCCTGAGCAGAGTCAGCCACTGTGTGCCACAGGCAGAGAACAGGAGACCCTGAGGTGCAAACGGATTTGCTTTCCTTCCAGTCATGTTTTAAAATTTCTCTAAACTAACCCTTCCCCCCTGTCGACATGCCGCATCCAGCCTGCAAATATCAGATTTAAGAGCTTTCCATTCACTGTACTGAATGCTGGGTTGTTTAGAGAGAAGTTTTCATCCTTAGTGCTGCCACAAGCAGAAACGGTACAAGGAAACCAGTGAGTCGCAAAGGAAGCTGTCTGAATGTCAGCTGACATAAGCCAGCAAACCAAAGAAAGGCCCTTCACATCACTGGTGAAGGAAGGGTGGCGGTGGGGAGGAGGGCAAAGCTACCAGATTCCAAGTTATAGTTAGCCTGGGCCTGAACCAAAACCTGAGCTCCAACCTTCTGCCTCCCCCCACCCCAAAGGTGTTGGGAAAGTTTGGTCTTACATTTGGGGCTGACCTCAGCAGCCTGAACCTGCATGTTACACCCGTAACTGCATGTCACATCAAATTCCATGCTGTGGTCTGACATGAGGCAGCGCTGATGTATCAGAGTAAAGGTAACCCTCGTAAGAGTTTCTTTGACAAGTGCAAGGCCCTTCAATCAGGCCCCACCACACAAAGAGACTTCTTCCCTGACCAGCCACACATTTTGCCTGCTTTCCTGCCTCCCCTCTCGGATGCCCTGAGACATCACCCCCCATTTGGTCAAGGTGGATATTATGTGGGTCCCAGTCAGTGCTGCTCCTTAATCACTGCTGAGTGGTTCCTTCACCCCTAGAGGTGAACGTGCACCCGTCTCTTTTAACATGCCGAACCCAGGCCCATGTTATACCATCGATTTTTCAGCAGAACTTCTCATTGAGATTAATGGTGAAGCCTGCTTAACACTCAATAGCATGATATGGCTCCCAGGCATCGAAAGCTATGTCATACTGGACTCAATGCACAGTTCTCTGGGGCGCTGGGATTAGGAGCCACGCCCGTCTCTCTTTATAGCACAGAACAAGCAGGCCACCCCTTTAACGTTATTTTATCATAGGGTAGGCCCAATGGTTTCCAATCCAGGTGCCTAAAGCTGACTCCAATGGGAACGGCAGGCAACTCTGAAATTCAGGCCACCTATTTAAGTGTTTTAATGTGGATTTAGGAGCCTAGTTTTGGGTTCCCACATTTTAAAATGTTGCCTGTAAGTGCTTGGAACTTGTAAACAAAAACAAAATAAAATTACAACTAAGGGAGAAAGGGCACATTGAGAAGAAGGAAGCTCAGGCACTGGGGTGGGAACCAGGAGAGCTGAGTTTAATGGTCAAGATTCCATGAATGAGTTGGGCATGTCATCTGGGGCCCAATCCAATTGAAATCAATCAGCTCTGGATTGGACCCTTAATCTCTCTGTCTCTCAGTTCCCCATATGTACACTAGGGGTAATACTACTTCCTCTCTCACCTGTTGTCTGTCTTTATTAGATGGGCAGCTCCTGCCGTCAGGGACTGTTTCTTATTCTATTGCCTGTACAGCACCTAGCACACGTGCTACCATAAGACAGATAATAACAATTGTAGCATCTTCTTCATGCCTCATCTCTCAGGATGAGACATTCTATGCCTCAGCCACAGCCAGGGCTGGCTTTAGGAAGTGTGGGGCCCAATTCGAACAGTTTCAACGGGGCCCCAGCAGGGAAGACAAAAAAAACAAACACAAAAAAAAACATGTAAAAAAAACACGCGGGGCTTGTACTCACCAGGCGGTGCTCCGAGTCTTCAGCGGCACTTCGGCGGTGGGTCCTTCACTCGCTCCAGATCTTTGGCGGCACTGAAGGACCCACCGCCGAAGTGCTGCCAAAGACCCAGATCAAGCTAAGGACCCACCGCCAAAGTGCTGCCGAAGACCTGGAGTGCCGCCAGGTGAGTAAAAATTAAAAAGGCACCTCTAGCCACGGAAGAAATTCTCACTGGGTGCGGGGCCCTGTTAGGCGCGGGGCCTGATTCGGGGGAATTGGTGGAATTGGCCTAAAGCCGGCCCTGGCCACAGCATTCAGAACTCAGTCGCTTTGACCACATCTGGAGCGGGCGGTTCTGTGAACTTCGCTATCAAGGAGATACTGAGCAAAGTTAGTATGAAACTCAGTGTCTTGTGAGTGTGTGCAAGTTTGATGGTAACCGTGGGGATCATTATGATCAGAGAGACTGAGGAATGGCAGCTTTTAGTTAAACAAATGAAAAGCTGCATTTAGTCTCTTTTGCCCCATTGTGATAGCAGTGAATAAAGGCTTTTTAATATATTTTACAGCTGCCATTTCATAGGTTTTCTGCTTCACAATAGTCTCTGCAGTTTTGACTGGGAAGTTGTTGCATAAGTTTTTTGTTTTTAACTCTCCTATTGAAATACTACATATTAATTGCCTCATTCCTGAGTTTTTTGTTGTGGTGGAAAATTTAGGAAGTGTGTTGTGGGGGAGAGTGGATGGTAAATCAGCAGCAGCTGGGAGAGGGGCTGGGGGATAGCGAGAGTAGAGCAGGGTGTCGTGGGTGAATAATGCAAGAGGGGACTTAGACGACACATTAGACAGGCAGACAGACAGGCAGGCTCTGAGGGAAGGAGGTATAGCAGGGAGCTGCAGTACAAGGGTTAAGGAAGGAGTGAGCAGCTGAAGTAGCAGGGCAGAGATTGGGAGGCAGGAGCAGGAACAGCAAGGAGAGAAAGGCAGGTGGAGGTGGCGGATGAAGGAGCCCCAGTGGAAAGGAGCTGACTGGGAGTACACACTCTGAGGAGAAAAAGTGGCTAAGGGTGGGGGAGGAGACCTTTGCACTGGGGCAAACAAAAACCAATACCAGTACAAGGACATTAATTAACGATAGTGGGAACGTCCATTGCACCTTACATCTGCAGGGCTCAGAGTGGTTTGGGAGGGTGGGCCAGTCATAGTAATACTGCCATTTTAGAGATGGGGAAACTGAGGCACAGAATCCTTGTATGCACCACGCAGACAGTTATTAGGACTGTCTGGTCAGAACATAGGTCTCCTGACCTCCCCTTAGTAGACTACACTAATTCCTTTTCACATTAAAAGCATTTTTTCCCCTGTGGTCCCTTTGAGTTTGAACGAGGGGCTTTCTCCCTTCAGAAGTCTTTGACATTCTCACTTGGAAGGCATCTCGTAAAGGCGCCACATTCTTATTTATTCCTCTCTGCTTGGTTCCACAGTGCAAGCCCCGTTCTGCGTCTGATGGCATAGATACAATGATGCCGTCACCCCTACAGCCCGATGGCTGCATTGTGGAGTTAACCAGCAGGGGAGCAGTGAGAAGCCCCATATTGTAAGCACATGAAAGGTGAACAGACCGGAGTTCAAGCCTAGGATTGAAATACATCCGTGGACTGAATGCTTCCCACAGCAACAAAGCCCCAGTTTAAAATAAATTCAAAAAATGACTTAAAACCCCATCCTGCTTCCACTGCAGTCAATGGCAAAATCCCCGCTGGCTTCAGTGGGAGCAAAACCAGCCCCCAGTGGATTGATTTATGACTAGCACATGCTGTACCACTGCCTGTATGTGTTTCTTTTTATTTCCATGGATCTTTTAACAATAAAGCAAATGCCTATAGATTTATGCCTATGAATTATTGTGCTCCTAATGAGAGGAAGAATTACCTGAGCAGTGTTTCGATGGTCCTCTGTTGCCAGCACAAAAGCAATTGCTTGGTCATTGACTGGCTGAATATTACTGTTCACCCCATTGGTATTTCCATTAAAAATATTGCTAAATGTAACTCCACTTCTTTGGGGAAAGGGAACGCAATCTGTTTCTGCAATTACAGTTGCTAAGGAATTGGAATTGAAGTCATCATCATATTACTGTAACTCATTACAGCTACTAATTGGACACTCATCTGACAAGCACCTTATTGCTTAACTGGGGGAAAAAAGACTATTAGGGACAAAACAAAATTAAACAACTCTTTATGGCTACAGGTACTAGTGCATAATGTTTTGCATTGTTACCAACTTGGATATTATGAGGCATCAGCTAAGCCTAGCCTTTGGCATTTGCATCTACAGCTCTATTGCATTAGGATGCTTGTAGAATAAACCCAGGACTAATTTTCAGAGGTCCTGTGGATTCCCAGCAATCACTGATTTCTCTGGGAGCCCCTGGTTCTCAGCCCCTGTGCAAGACAAGTCTCAAATTGTTTGTGGCTACTGAAAATGCTATTATCCTGCCCTGGTAGGGAAAAAATAATCTGTTGCTTTTCTGTAATTGACCAAACACAAATATCCAGCTCTACAGTTTTACAACTAATCACTCTACTTCTAGGGCACATGTCCTGAGTTATGCGAGGCATTAGCAGCTGTCATTCCAATGGATATTAATTTATATTATCTCTCATTCTAGTTGTCCGATACACAAAGGGAATGGGATGCCAGTGGGAGCTTTACATGAAGACATCTGGTTGAAAGACAGATAATATCCACACTGGAGAGATTGCACCTGGACTTTCACTTTAAAATCAGTGTAACCAGTTGCTTCCTGGATCTCTGCTTTGTTAATGTAAATTTTAGATTCCTCCCCTCCTCTATCAATTATTGGAAAATGAGATTCCAGGAAGGAGGAACTTCTGTGCAACATGTAAATGGAAGTCAGAATTTCAGAGTATTGTGTATTTGATCCAAACTGGGGTGCTGGGAGTGAGGCTAGGAGAGGAGACAGAGGAGTCTGTTATTTGGAATCCAGTAGGGTCCAGAAAAGAAAAATGGCTCCTCAAAGGCAGAGAAATGCTTCAGTATGCCTAGCTGCTGACTCATGACTCCAGAAAACGTCTGAGATAATAGAATCTTTGAAACGTAGGGCTGGAAGGGACTGCAAGAGATCATCTACAGAAAGGATATGGATACACTGGAAAGAGTCCAGCGGAGGGCAAAAAAATGATTAGGGGGCTGGGGCACATGACTTACGAGGAGAAGCTGAGGGAACTGGGGTTATTTAGTCTACAGAAGAGAAGAGCAAGGGGGGATTTGATAGCAGCCTTCAAGTACCTGAAGGGGGGTTCCAAAGAGGGTGAAGCGAGGCTGTTCTCAGTGGTGGCAGGTGACAGAACAAGGAGCAATGATCTCAAGTTGCAGTGCGGAAGGTCTAGGTTGGATATTAGGAATCACTATTTCACTAGGAGGGTGGTGAAACACTGGAATGGGTTACCTACGGAGGTGGTGGAATCTCCATTTTTAGAGGTTTTTAAGGCCCATCTTGACAAAGCCCTGGCTGGGATGGTTGGTCCTGCTTTGTGCAGGGGGTTGGACTAGATGACCTTCTGAGGTCTCTTCTAATCCTAATCTTCTATGATTCTGTGATCTAGTCCAGTGGCTCTCAAACTTTTTCTTCTGTGGACCACCTGAAAATTGGTAAGGGTCTTGGCGGACCACTTAATGATCTTTCCAAATGTTTGTACCGTTAGCTAACTATTGTAAAGCGCTTTGGATAAAACGGCTATATAAAAAACCCCAAAATAATAATTAACGTGTTTTTGTTCTACAAATAAAAGCACACAACTCATATTTTAATTTCAGTAGTCTCTCCCCTGCCACGGAAACTCCTGAGCTGGGGCTGGGGAAGGAGGGCTGTCTCTCCCTGGCAGCTGCAGCCCCGGAGCTGGGGAAGGTCATCTTTTTATCTGGCCTCCACAGCCCTGCACATCCCAAATTCCCCCTACCCCCTCTTCTCACCCCACTGCCCCCTCCCACCTACCCCCTATTCCCCCCAAGGCTGCCACCTCACCTTACATGTGCATCTTCTCCAGGGTCCAGGCACCTAATCAGGTGTATGGCCACCCAGGTGTGCATGTTAGAAGGAACTATCCACAGACCACTGGTAGTCTGTGGATCACACTTTGAGAACCTCTAATCTAGTCCGTCTGCCCATGCTGAGGCAGGACCAAATAAACCCAGGCCATCCCTATTTGTCTAACTTGTTTATAAACACCTCCAAGGATGGAGATGCTACAACCTCCCTTGGTAACCTATTCCAGTACTTAACTATCCTTAGCAGTAAAATGTTTTTCTTAATATCTAACCTAAATCTCCCTTACTGCAGATTAGGCTGATTACTTCTTGTCCTACCCTCTGTAGACATGGAAAACTATTCATCACTGTCCTTTTTATAACTACCCTTAACATATTAGAAGACTCCTATCAGGTCCCCACTCAGTCTTTTCTCAAGACTAAACATAACCAGTTTTAAAACCTTTTCTCATAGGTCTGGTTTTCTAAACCTTTTATCATTCTTGTTGCTCTCCTCTGGACTCTCTCCAGTTTGTCATCTGTCATAAAGTACAGCACCCAGAACTGACACCATACTCCAGCTGAGGCCTCACCAGTGCTTAGTAACTCAGGTCAATTACCTCCTGCGTCTTATATACCACACTCGTGTTAAACATATCCTAGGACCTAGGATATTAGCCTTTTTAGCAACTACGTCACATGTTTGATTCATGTTCAGTTTGTGATCCACTGTAACCTTCAGATCCTTTTCAACAATACTACCACCTAGCCAGTTATTCCCCATTTTGTAGTTGTATTTGATGTTTCTTCCTAAGTGTAGTACTTTGCACTTGTCTTTATTGAATTTCATCTTGTCGATTTCAGACCGATTCTACAGTTTGTCCAGGTTGTTTTGAATTCTAGGCCTCCTAAATGCTTGTCACCCCTCACAGCAAATTTTATAAGCATATTCTCCACTTCATGACCCAAGTCATTAACGAAAATGTTGGCTAGTACTGGACCCGGGACTGCTGCTGGCTGACAGATGAGGGACTCCACTAGGTAGACCCTCCCATTTTGACAGCAAACCATTGATAACTACTCTTTCAGTACCGTCTTTTAACCGCTTGTACATCCACCTTTTAGTAATTTCATCTAGACTCCATTTCCCTAGTTTGCTCCTGAGAATGTCATATGGAACTGTGACAAAAGTCTTAATAAAATCAAGATATATCATGTCTATTGCTTCCCCCATCCACTAGGCCAGTAACCTGCTAAAGAAAGAAATTAGGTTGGTCTGGCATGATTTGTTCTTGACAAATCCATATTGGTTATTACTTATCACCCTATTATCCTCTAGGTGCTTTCAAACTGATTTTTTAACAATTTGTTCCTGTATCTTTCCAGGTATTGAAGTTAGGCTGACAGGTCTATAATTCCACAGGTCCTCTTTGTTCCCCCTTTTAAAGACAAAGTACAACATGTGCCCTTTTCCAATCCTTTGGGACCTCACCCATCCTCCATGAGTTCTCAAAGATAATCACTAATGGTTCTGATATTGCCTCAGCTAGATCCTTAAGCACCCTAGGGTGAGTTTTGTCAGGCCCTGCCAACTTGAATACATCAACTTATCTAAATATTATTTAACCTGTTCCCTGCTGACTCTGGCTTGTGTTCCTTCCTCCTCGTTGTTTATATTAATTGTGTTAAGCATTTAGTCACAGTTTCTCTTTTCAGTGAAGACAAACAAAATTTGCATTAAAAACCACCTCTGTTACTAGCTCTTCTCCCCCACCAAGCAGTTAGCAGACACACTTTCTGTCATCTTACTTTACCTCCAATGTAGTTATAGAACCTCTTCTTACTGCCTTTTTAAACTCATTTGGTGCCTTATTCTTTCTTATATTGTCCCTATGCTTGTGCTAGTCTTTTGTACTCCTCCATATTTCCACTTTCTGTAGGATTCTTTTTTGATTTTCAGATCATTAAAGAATTCCTGATACAGCCGCACTGGCCTTTACTATTCTTCCTCTTTCCTTCACATCTGAATAACTTGCAGATGTGCCTTAAATATTGTCCCCGTGAGAAACTGCCAGCTCTCCTGAACTCCATTAGCCCTTAGATTTTCTTCCCATGGGATCCTACCTACAGTACCACTTTTCCTGAGTTTGTTAAAGTCTGCTTTTTTTGAAGTCCATTTGTCCTTACTCTGCTGCTCTCATGCCTTCCTCTCTATAGAATCAAGAGTCCTGGAACTAACTCTGTACAAATCCATCCATCGCGATTTCCAGAGAGAATAAGGAGAAGGGAAGACTCGTATGTTGTCACTCTGTAAACTCCATGTCCACATCCCCCCACTCCAAGGAAACGAGAAGCCAAAGGCACAAGTTTGTGAGTCACTGATGTCTTTTGCTTGTAATTCAACAAAAACAACATGAAGACGCAACACAGAAAGAGCTGGTTCCCAAGTGACCATGTTAACAAAATATATACAAACACACAAGGCCTACCTACATTCAGCTGGGACTGGGTTCTGGGGGCTTCTAAAACCTAGAACACAATGAGTGTCTCTAGAGGGCTTACAAATTATTTAAAGAGACAGTAACTTAGTTCTATACTTTGTGGCCAAATTGCCTGTGTATGACTTTAAGCAAGCCTCTCAGCTTTCCTTACTTGGAAAAAAAGGGGATAATGCTTATGCCCCTCACGGGGTGTTGCTGTATTGAATGAATGCATTGTGTCAGGGAGCTCTTGCTCCCGGAAGTGTCATGTGTCCAATGAGACACACAATTAAGCTCCTGACTATCTGTGGTTATTAAAGATCCCAGGGCACTTTTCATATGAGCAGGGATGTTAGTTCCAATGGGCTAGCCATATTCCAGCTTGGGAAACATTACATTCTGTCTACCAGTTTTAAGTGGATTCTGTGTTTTTTCACTTCTTGTCATGAACTCTTATATTGTGTTGCTGTGCACTGTTCAATACTGCCATGTTTCACCTCAGAGGCAGCTGCACTTTATCATCATTTATTATTTGTACTGTGGTAGTACCTGGATGCTCCAGTCCAGGATCAGAGCCCTAGCCCTGTCTACACTATGAGTTTAGGTAGAATCTAGCAGCGCAAGATTGATTTAAGCCTGCACCTGTCCACGTGACAAAGCCATTTTTGTCGACTTAAAGATCTCTTAAAATCGATCTCTGTACTCCTCCCGACGAGAGGATTAGCACTGAAATCAACCTTGCTGGGTCAACTCTGGGATAGTGTGGATGCAATTCGACAGTATTGGCCTCCAGGAACTATCCCAGAGTGCTCCATTGTGACTGCTCTGGACAGCACTCTCAACTCGGATGCACTGGGCAGGTAGACAGGAAAAGCCCCACAAACTTTTGAATTTAATTTCCTGTTTGGCCAGCGTGGTGAGCTCAGAGATGACCATGCAGATCTCATCAGCAGAGGTGACCATGGAGTCCCAGAATCGCAAAAGAGCTCCAGCATGGACCAAACAGGAGGTACTGGATCTGATTGCTGTGTGGGGAGAGGAATCGTGCTATCGGAACTCCACTCCACCCCAGAGGACTGCCCAAGCAACAGAAGGCAGCATTCAATAAGTTTTGAAGTGCAGTATGGCCTTGTCCTTCCCTCCTTCACCACCCCTCCCGGGCTACCTTGGCAGTTTTCCCCCCATTTGTGTGACAAATTAATAAAGAATGCATGAATTTGAAACAACAATGACTTTATTGCCACTGCAAGCGGTGATCAAAGGGGGGAGGAGAGGGTGGTTGGCTTACAGGAAAGTAGAGTGAACCAAGGGGGCGAGTTTTCATCAAGGAGAAACAAACAGAACTTTCACGCCGTAGCCTGGCCAGTCATGAAACTGGTTTTCAAAGCTTCTATGATGCGTAGCGCACCCTGCTCTGCTCTTCTAACCACTCTGCTGTCTGACTGCACATAATCAGCAGCCAGGAGATTTGCCTCAACCTCCCACCCCACCATAAACATCTCCCCCTTACTCTCACAGATATTGTGGAACACACAGCAAGCAGTAATAACAATGGGAATATTGGTTTCGCTGAGGTCTAACCAAGTCAGTAAACTGCACCAGCGAGCTTTTAAATGTCCAAATGCACGTTCTACCACCATTCTGCACTTGCTCAGCCTACAGTTGAACTGCTCCTTACTACTGTCCAGGCTTCAAGAGCCATGGGAGCAAGGGGTAGGCTGGGGTAGGTTCGACTGAGTGGTGCTGCTGGCTGGGAGAGCAGCCTGAGGCAGAAACCTCCAGCTCGCATAATATTCCAGGCAGAAGTGAATCTCCATGAGATGAAACTTAAAGAAGAGAATGACCTACAGTCACTCCAATTTATGTCCAGGTGCCCCCGACTGACCTCACTGAAGTCTGCCAGGAGCACCCATGTCTGCCCAGGCGCCCCCAACCTGACATCATCGAGGTTGGCCAGGAGCACCCAGGAGACAAGGATGATGGCTAGCAGTCGTATTGCACCATCTGCTGCCACGAAGGCAAGGAGCTGCTGCTGTGTAGCAATGCAGTACCGCGTCTGCCAGCAGCATTCAGATGATGTACGGTGACAGTGAGCTGACCGGGCTCCATGCTTGCTGTGGTATGTCATCTGCATGGGTAACCCAGGAAAAAAGGTGAGAAACAATTGTTTGCCACTGCTTTCATGGAAGGAGGGAGGGAGAGGGGCCTGATGATATGTACCCAAAACCATCTGCGACAATGTTTTTGCCTCCTCAGGCATTGGGAGCTCAACCTGGAATTCCAATGGGCAGCAGAGACTGCGGGAACTGGGGGATGGCTACCCACAATGCAATGCTCCAAAAGTCAACACTAGCCTCAGTACTGTGGACGCACTCCGCCAACTTAGTGGGGACACACACAATCAACTGTTATCAAATCAATTTCTAAAAAATCGACTTCTATAAAATCCACCTAATTTCGTAGTGTAGACATACCCTTAGCGTGCTAGGCACTGTGTAAACATCTAACCAAGAGACAGTCCATGCCCCCAAAGATCTTACAATCTGAGTAAAGAAATGGAGTAAGCAATCCTTCTGTAGAGTTTTGTTAGAGTTGCTAATTACTTTGAGATGACATGCACGGACTGTATAAATGTAAGACGCTGTTATTCTGATTGCTCTATCACAACTGTTCAAGACTCAAATTGAGGATACATTTTGCTGCTTCGAGGCACAAACTTTGTATAATATCTGAGCTATCGGAGTTTCCTTTGCCAGATCTAAATCGCTTGCTGCTTCCACATTATTTGCCAGACTACCCACTGCCTTTTATCAAGTGAAGTCAGTTAGACTGTGCCAAGTGGATGTAAAATGCTGTTGCTGGGGTGAGTGGAGAATTTGGATGTGGTGGGTTTTTTTGCCTGCTTTGCACTCATATAAATGATAGCAGAGATGCAGAGCAGATGGGAATTGGGCTCTCGACTTTTGAGGATAAACAACAATTCATTCTGTATTTCCTCTTTTCAGAGCTCACAGTTGCTGAGGAGATGACACAACACACTCTTTCTTTTTAACTCTCTCTTCAATTTTTTCTGGTTCTTGGAGAATGTGGAGTGCAGATTTCCCAGGGCTGGTTGTTGAAGTTACACTATTATAAACAGTAAACAACCAACATAGGCCATACAAGGGCCATGTGAAGTGTAAGCAATTCCCCCATGATCTATTATAAATATTGTAGTTGGGGTAGAAACCGTATTTTAATGCCTGCTCTGCCTCTATGCAGCAGTCACTGGTGAGAATGGTTAAGGATTAATGGCTGCTGATGTTGCTGTGCTGGACAATTCTGACTAACCCTACTGAAAATGTATAATTCCTTGACTGTAACCTAGGAAAGCAATGCAGTAGGCTGGTCTAAGCCAAATGGGCATTGCTGTAGGCTCCCCACCCCCACACTTTTTTACGTACAGAGCTGACACTGAGCAGGGACAGGCTGTACCTAGAAGTCTTTGCTCTCTTTTTCCTTTTCGTGGCTAGACACAGCTCCCCAGGCAGAGATTCCTCTGGGATTGTCCAAGGTTCAGAGTATCCTCTAACTAGGATCAGGCTAGAGAAATGGTTTTTAGTCACGTTATTAACCACAGACCCATAGATCTCCATCTGACTTAACATCTCAAAGCTGCGACAGGAGAGCACCAAATCCTGTGTTCCTCTATCATTAGGGCCCTACCAAATTCACAGCCATGAAAAATGTGCCACAGACTGAGATCTGGTGTCCCACCGTGAAATCTGGTCTTTTGGGTGCTTTTACCCTATACTATACCAGATTTCATGGGAGAGCCCAGTAATTCTCAAATTGGGGGTCCTGACCCAAGAGGGAGTTGCAGGGGGGCGGTCACAAGGTTATTTTAGGGGGTTACAGTATTGCCACTCTTACTTCTGTGCTGCCTTCAGAGCTGAGTGGCTGGAGAGTGGTGGCTGTTGGCCAGCAGCACTATGGTGCCCAGATAGAAACTGTGAAAAAAAAAGGACAGGGAGGTGGGGGGTAATAGGTGCCTATATAAGAAAAAATTCTCCAAAAATGGGACTGTCCCTTTAAAAACGGGACATCTGATAACCCTAGGCAGCACCCTGCCGGCAGCAGCTCAAAAGAAAGGGATGGCAATACCATACCATGCCACCTTTACTTTTGTGCTGCTGCTGGCAGTGGTGCTGCCTTCAGAGCTGGGTGCCTGGCCAGCAGCTGACGCTCTCCAGCTGCCCAGCTCTGAAGGCAGTGCTGCCGCCAACAATGGCACGAAAGTAAGGGTGGCAGCACCGCAAACCCCCCTACAATAACCTTGTGAACTCCTCTCAACTCCTTTTTTTTGGGTCAGGACCCCTACAACACCACCACCATGAAATTTCAGATTTAAATAGCTAAAATAATGAAATTTTCAATTTTTCAAATCCTATGACCATGAAATTGACCAAAATGGACCATGAATTTGGTAGGGTCCTACCTATGGGAGCTGCTGGAAGCGGCATGGGCCGAGGGACTTTTACTGGCTGCCACTTCCAGCAGCTCCCATTAGCCTGGAGCAGCAATCCGCAGCCAGTGGGAGCCGCGATCAGCTGGATCTGCAGACAGGGCAGGTAAACACAACTTACATTTGTAAAGTGCTTTGAGATCCTCAGATGACCAGCACTATAAGTGTCACGCATTGTTATTACTTTCAGATACTATGATGCCATGGGCCAAAGATAGTTACATGGAGGGTCGCCTTTGCAATTTATTGTAGTGCAGTCTGATGGAATACATATGTGAGCCCTAATCCTGCAAACCTTTACACACATGAGTAATCCCCTGGCGTAAGATGGGACTACTCCCATGTGTAAAGTGACTCATGCATAGGTATTTACAGCAGGAAGGCTTTGGTTGTTAGCTGCTGCAGACCACTGAAAGATGCAAAATGCTAACAACAACAGCCAGATGATATCCTTTCCCAGTGAACTGCTCACGCTGTATAATTATTGCCCTTATACAAATGAAGAGGAGGGTGATACTAATCCATCAAAATGCAGGCACCGCAGTAGAGGCCTCTCCATAACTATTGGCAAGTCCGCCGTGCGAGGCGAAGGAGCCATTCGAAATGTCCTGCTAAATAAAGGATTCTCACCAGACTGAGCCGATCTTATAGCGCTGCGGGGACCCTGTCTCTGGGACTTTTGATTTTCTAACAGACACAATAACAGAGAGATCCAAAAAAAGAGGAAAACACCAGACTGCCTGTTACTATGAACAGACGACTGAAGCGCCACGAGAGGTGGAGTTGGAAGATGCTCTCATTACTTGCCCTTTGCCGCCTTTGCTCATCCGCAATCTGCTACCAAATTAGAATCAAACTTCCCCTGGTGCTATGAAGTCTCTCTGTTTGACGGTCTGGTCTAAGGATAATGAGCGGCTGAAAGGGCCTCTTTTGCTCAGGCTTGTTTGCAGGGAGACCCAGATGAGTACACTTCAGAAACACAAAGCACTTTGTGATGCCCTGTGCTCGGGACGGCAAAGAACAGACTCCCATCCTGAAGGTGTTTGCCTGCAGCAGCGGATTAGAAGGGAGCTCACTGAGACTGGCAAGGGGCTGGAAGGAAGGAACTTCGCAGGGAGGCTGAATGGCCAGCTGCTGGAACCCCATGACGGTGGCAGTGAGGGATTTCAAAGAGGCAGAGCGGAGAGCCTGGTAGGTGGGAGAGAGAGACATTCCAGCTCTCCCCAGTGGGAATCTTGTTGTTGCCATCAGTTCTCGGAGCCTGCATAATAATTAAGAGTGGTTGATCAAAGTTTCTGAGAGACAGCACGCTTCTCTTTCCTGCTCTGTCACAGCGGCCACTTCCCATTCAGAGGGCGCAGGAGCTAGTCTCCCTTTGTGTGCAAGGCCCTGCTCAAAGACCATGTTTTCCTGGTAATCAGATGTGTTTATTGTTGTGGAAATCTTGCTCTCCCTGAACTAACTGAGTGGGATCAGCTTCCTGGCTTTGTCTGGGTTCAGCTGACTGGAATCCACCACTCCTTCAGCTGTGTCTCCTCCATACATACCTGGACCCCCACCAACACATTGGCTTTTTGTACTTCTACACAAGATTGGGGAACTAGGCATCAGTAATTCTTGATCAGCAGATGTGCTTTGCTTTAGCACATGCAGGGAGGATTTCACTGGGGATCAAGGCTGGTTGAAAGAAGCTTCACCAGTAACACTATCTTCCATGAGAAGGACAAGCTGCAGAGTCCAAGCAGTGTTTAGTATTAGGTGGAGGTGATGTGCCTCTGGAATTGATCCCAGATGAAGGAAAAGGACAAACTCACTCAAAAGAGTCCCTAGCACTGTTAGTTCTCCAGCACCTCTCGTTGAGTAGAAGCCAGACTGATGATCCACAAACCTGTCCAGCGAGAGACTGGTGGTGGCTGCAGTTCAGGCGTTTGGTTAATAAGGTGGGGGCGTGATTCTCCCAAGTGTCACACTGATGAGACTCCAATGCAACCCAGCAGTGAGGAATCAGACACTTGGGGTTTATCCAGAGCTCACTCACACTACCCGAACCTCTTTGCAAAATCAATACTGGGCTGGAAACTCCTTGGGAACTGAGTCCCAGGACTCCTTCCTTCCAACCATGGCAGAAATACCATGAGTTTGGCTTCTCTCCTCCTCCGCCAGCGCACGGCCTCACTGTAGGTCCAGTCAATATTCAGAACCTGGCGGCAGGGTGTGAGCCTCTTCCTGTCACCTCTTGCTCTTCTCCCGATGGAGGGCAGGAAGTTTGCTGAGTTCAATCCTCCTACTGTCTGGGTGAAGGCAGCGACACTTCCCTGATGCCCTAGAGAAGGGCGTGTGTACGTGAAAACCAGGAAGCAAGGTTTCCCATTGCCAGCTACTGGCTGATTTTAATAAACATCCTTTCTGCAAACTCTTCCTTGTTTTCCCTTCTCCTACCTGCTGGGATTTAACAGCTCACTGGGGTGAGGGATGAGAGACTTTTTTCTTTTGGTCTGGGACAATCTGAGATTACAGTAGTAAACAAGGACCCAGTCTACACTGGCAAACTTGTGGAAGTCTCCCACTGTCACCTGGTGCAGCTCCACTAGCGATAGCCATGGTAAGAGCGCTGGCCAGGCTGTTGACATTTCTAATCAGTGTCAGCTAACAAGGTGAGGTAAGAACCCATCACCACAAGCAGCTGTGCACTAAAAGTGCTGCCCCATAGTGGCTCCGCGTGCCAGCAGCATGGGTGAGGACGGGAAAGTGTCAGAAACCTTATACATGCCTCACTGTTCAGCCCCAGAAATGTTCACTTATCTGGGCTGGGTCAGCCACAGGCCTCCAGCTGCAAGGATCTGATGCCACACGGTCTAGTTTCATTACCTGGAACTCCAGTTTTCTGGAATTTCATTTTCCAGCTAACCTTTCCAAATAAATAAATAAAAAGCACAGAACAAGCACATATATTTTCTTGAGATCCCATATCCTGTTAGGAAGAGAAATAACCTGGCTGCACAACACCAGCCTGAAATGTTGTGGGTGTTTTTTTGTCTTGTTCTTTTCTTGTGTTTACAGTGTAACACTAGTAATCAGACGATGAGGACAAGCTGGAACATCTTCATTTGAGAGCACTCCCAGAAGGGGTAGATGTGAACAGAGCCCACACCCAGCATGGCCATCAAATAACACCATCCTCTCAACACAGTCACAAACGTGCTTGACACAAAACACATGCAAGACTCGTGTGGACCGAGACAAAGGCACACCCACTTTACATATGCTTGACTCACTCCATACAGACACCCCCAGGATCAGAATCGCCAGCGTGACAAATGCAGGAGAGCTGTAGCACACAGACGATTTTACACTCAATAGGGGATTTAACATTTGGTAGCCTGCAACTTAATTAACATGTCAGGAATCTGCTTGCCCCCAAACAGATTCTAAAAATGTGACTGTTTGTGCTTGGTTTGTATTGGGGCTGTGTCATCTTTTCACCCTGCAATGCTGTCCATTTTGTGAGCTCGGACGGTTATAGCCATAGGTCAAGCAAAGCACTGCTCGTCGGTGAGCTTGATCTGGACATATTTTGAAACAAAAGGGTTAAGAAATTAACATGGCCAAGTAGGTTACTTGGCCGTGAGAGGATTAACGTGAATGTCCTGGTTACACAAAGTGTTTCCAAATGTGGAATAATATCCAGCAGGACTTGGAGAGCGCCCTACTCACATCCTCAGCCCCTGCCTCCCTCCCCAATCTCTCTGCAAAGCCCATATCCGTCCCTGTCAGAGCAGTGTCATTACGAGTCAGGGATAAACACCCCAGCCAAATACTGCAGGATTTCCCATTCTCTCCCTGCCGCCGGCACAGCGCAGGGCACATTGTTGGCACGAAATGAATACTAATAATTACAGGTCTGCAAAACTGCTGTATGACAGAGTTGGTCTCCTTTAAATAGATGTACTTGGTTTTTAATAGATGTGGCTCTGTTCTGAGGCAGAAGCCGAGATCCTCGTGGCCTCACACCAAAGGGAGCTGCAGCTCCATTGCTGGCTTTGCCACTGACCAGGTGTGGTGCCGACGGGCAAGTCCCTCCGGCTTTCAAAGGGAGTCTCTGACGCTGAGTGCTCCACCTGAGACACTCTGGGCCTGGTTTTTCAGCAGTGCCAAGTACCCACAATGCTGGTGAAGTCTCTGGAGGCTCAGCACCTCTGACAAATCAGGCCCAAGCTGTTTCAGAGCAGGGCCCCGAGAATGGAGGCCTCCATATCAGAGTCTGCTTTGGGAAATAGTGGCATTAATCTCTCAGCACCACCAATGTCCCTGTCTGTAAAAGGACACGGCATCTCCTGCCTCACAGGGTTGTTCTGAGGCTTAACACCTGGTAATGGCTGCTGGCTGACACCAGGAACTTCTAGAGCTAAACACGAGTTTCTACGGAAGCTGGGGGCTGTACCTGACTCGCAACCCTAGGGACCGGGCACAGAGTGGGAATGTCGTGTAACACACTGGCCTGTGAGTCACACAAAGGCCATTGGAGTCAGTAGAAAGACTCCCACTGTCTTCCATGGGCTTTGGATCAGAGCCCAATTCATCAGCGCTATAAGGCTACTCAGATCCCAGAACAAAAGGCACAATGAAAACACAAATCCTTCATTTTCCATTTGGACTTAGCAGGTCTGATTTACAAACAACAACAGAGAAGTACAGGAGCGCTGAGAACGAAAGGCGGGTTTATTAACCGAGGAACTCGGCACCATGCCATCATTCCTCCTTGGAAGGCAGAGGGCTGGATATTCCATTGCCCTGCATCTTGTGTTGTCATTTATCCCAGTGCCACTGGGTGTAAAATAGTATCAAATCAGAGTGGCGGAATTTCACACCCGCTGCGCATGAACATGAGTGACAGCATGAGATGCACATCAAGGGGGTTTCGGGCCTATGAGTTACGAGGGTATAGACAGTAGTCAACCTGCAAAGCAGGTTAATAACTGGCCTGCAGGATCTGGCTCCATGTCAAGCTGTCCATTATTCAGAGGCCTTCCTAATTATATTAATTAAAAATGGAGCATGTCTATCAAGCCAGCCAGCTCAAAGCAGTAACAGATTGGGGGCTCCATTACCCAGCCAAATGCCAGGTCTTCACTGAACCAGAAAATTGCAGCATCACTAGGCTACCATGGAGTAATTAAAAAAAAAAAAAAATCATGCCCCCACAGAAATGTACACAAATCCTTTAGCAAAGCCTACTCTATGAGTCTGGGATAGAACTAGAGATAAGATCAGTTCTTTCCCCTTGACAACGTCACCCACTGCAAATAATCCAGATCTTACTCCAAATCGCAAGCCAGAGAGGTTCAAAGATTGGGAGAGCCATGCAGTACACACGGTTGGCCAGCTATTCTCAAAAGAAACTTTTCTAACTAACTTTAACTGGCCCACTGTCCCCTGGCACAAGTATGTTCAAGTTAGACATTATGTTTTACGACTTTCTAGAAAACCTGTTTTATACAGAAACCTAACTTAATAGAAGCGATGGCGTTTGGTCAATTAGGAAACAAAACAATTATAACTAATTTATATCAATCTTTGCAGACAGCTTTTCTAACAAAAAAGTGACCACCTATGACACGCTGCATAAACAAATTACCCCAGAGGAATGGGATTTGGTCTGGAAAAGGGGACCAGCAACCTCAGTCTGTAGCACAATAAAAGAAAATATCTTTTAAGACACTGTTTAACGGTACCTCACAACTGTCAGGCTGAAAAATAGAGAGAGACTGAATGAGTATAAAAGTTGCAAAAATTGTGTGAAAGATTTTATGCATAGATGTGGACATGTCCAGTCATTCAAGAGTTTGGGGATACAAATTGTAACCAAACATCATAAATTGTTGGATCTTTATTACCAAATGAGCCTTTGGTAATCTTCCTGGGATGTCCTAGTGGAAATGGTCACACGAAAGAGAATGAAGAATTCATCTCTCATCTGCTAGTAGCTGCTTGAGTTTTGGTAGCCTCCCACTGGAAAAAGAAAAATAGCTCAACCATTGAGGACTGGTTCACAGAAATAAAGGAGGTTGTGGTTATGGAAAAATTAACACACGAACTATTACCCAGCAAAACAGATAGAGGACAGATAAATACTTAGATATTTGGTTACCTTTTATTCGGTACTCACACAAAGTATATTCACCTGCAACAAAGCCAGCACACCTGTCCAATTTTTTCAATTAACAACATTTGATAGATATACCTGGTCTGTTAAGTATGTGCATTTAGAAATTTCAGTCTATTTAATAAAATCCCTAGAAACAACATGTTGCAATGATGCTTACGCTGTAATATGGTGACACCCTGTTAAGCAGAAAGACCCGCTGACTATACTCCTGTGTAATGTCTTTTAAACAAAATCTCACTGTTGTAATGATGCTGTTTGGTTTCTGACATTTACATGGGAAGGATTTGTAAACTTGCTAAAACTTCCTAAATAAATAGTTTAAAAAATGCAGCAGGTGGACTGAACCCCCCCGCCATCATCTCATGTAATCGAAACAGCTATGATCTCAAAGATTATGGCTTCATCTTCAGCTCTAGCAGTGACCCGCAGAGCGAGAGCACGCAAGCTCACAGTGATCCAGAGAGAGAGCACGTGAAAGCGCACAGCAACCTACAGAATGAGAGCGTGCGAAAGCGCACAGCGACCCAGAGAGAGAGCATGAAAGTGCACAGCGACCTACAGAATGAGAGTTCAAGTTCACAGTGACCCATTCTCTAATATTCTGCACCTTAGGTACAAAACGGCACCTGGATTAGCATTGAGTGGGGTCATGGCGATCTGTGCCTCCATTTAAAGGCCTGACACAGGTATAAAGCCACCTTTATATGCCCTATCCAGGGCAGGGAGGGAACTGTTCCCCTCTCCCTCCCCCGCTGTCTAGTAGAGCAGCCTTAGGGTTGCACTGACTCTAATAGCCCCACAGGTGAGAGTAGCTGGAGTGCACTGCAGTCCAGCCTTGCTCTCTTCTTCCTCATCCACGCTGCACCTGGCAAGAGAGTCAAGCACAGAGCCATACTGGCAGCAGCCCTATGTTACCTGGGGAATGTCCCCAAGCAGGGATGGTGGTGAGATCTGTTGCCTGTGAGGCCCATTGACATGACTCAGGCAGTGTACACGAGCCACCCCACAAGAGAGAATCAGGCCCCGCTTGTGGAGCATGCATGTACCTTACCTCCATTCAGTGCCCGGTGGAAGTGCAGGGGTCCGCACAGCATGAGGAAAGTCTGCTTCAACTTTACCTCTTGCTGCTAAACGCACCCCCCGCCATGCACTGGGTATGTAATCACACTCATTTCCACACCACTCAGTGCACTATGCACCATTTTGCCAGATCCCCAGATGTTCATCTTACATCCCTGAACTGGGTTCATTGTGTCGTGGAGAAAATCGCTGGGACAAGCCAACTAGATTTGGGGGCAACAGGCACAAATATGCAGAGACATATTGCCCCTTTTATTTTCAAGCCACCTTTTCAAACCTGCTGTTTGGTAAGCACAGAAAAACACTGACATACCCAGTCTCTTAAAACATGAGCTTGCTGTTTTTAAAACATAGGCTGCAATTTAGAGCAGTGTTTTGTGGGGTATTTTTTTGTTTTGTTTTATCCTAGATTCAAGGATGTGATGCATGAAAAACTTCAATTTAGCAGAGCCTCTCTTAGATTAAATCACCCGGCGTAGGTAAGGTTTGGCAGACTAGCAGACAGCTCATACTAATAGGACCAAGAATTCAGAGAAGAATGGGATAGATTTTAATGTAAGTTTACGTTTCTTCTAATGAATTTTAATGGCATCTTTCACTACTGTGTCTATGATTCATAAGAGAAAATTAAAATCCTACCTTGGAACTTATATGACAATGCAGTTAACATCTTGCAGTTTCTGGCATTATCTCTGAGAACCTTTCAGTCCCTTTTCTATGGCGCATTGTTTTCCTCACAAAACGTATTTTAAATATAAAACATTGAATGTTCATTGCTTCTTTATAGCATTTTTATCCATTACCTGCCGGAGGCAAAAGGCATGGGTTTTATATAGAATTCTCAATTGAATGTCTTATTTTGCAGTTTTACTCCACCGTACATGTTTCCCAAGATATTATTTTCTTTCAGATGCAGATGTTCTTCTGGAAAAGTGATGCAAGGCAGTTTCCACTTAGAGCCCCTCTGTGCGAGGTTTTCTGCTGTGCGGGCTGCCAGCATTGGCTTTTTGGGAGGATGGCTTGTCAAGTACCTTTTCAGGCCCATTCAAAAGTTATTTCGCTCTTCAACACTGTGATCACACCATTGTTCCCAGGAGCTGCTTGGGGATATTCAGACAGGTTGTCTCACCTTAAATCATACAGACTCACACGTAAGAGAGAAGGATCCTATGAGAGACCAATCAGCTGCTTGGTTCCAATTTGACCCACAACCAGCTGATGCAAGTTATATTCAACATTGTCTCTGTCTACAGTGACTACTCAATGCGAGTCTATGTTGTGTTAGATACCACCAATCCTTGAGCATGTGTTCTGACTCAGCATAACTTTGTGGTGAAGAGAAGCACTTAGTTTTGGTAAGAGGAACTATCCCTCCCAGCCAAATTCCTTTATTACCAATTGCTTAGCGCTAGCTGGTAGCTAGCTTGGCTCTGCCACTCCATTCTATCCCCCCTCCATCTCCTAAAGTAGCAATGGTTATTTTGTACTTTAAAAAGGTACCTAACCTGAATGGCTCCAGGGGGCACTAGGCAACTTCTGAGGGAAATGCAAAAATTACCTGGGAAGTGACATCAGATTACCTGGGAGCCCCCAGCTTACTTCTTGTCTGCCCACGAGTAATTTGTGTTTGGATAAATCCATTCCGCCACATTTGGCCTCTCTAGCATCGTTCCCCTTCCCCCAGCACAGCCCCAGAATTCTCTCTTTTGTTATATCACAGCATTGAAAAGGAGCGTAAAGCACATGCAACCTCAACACGAGGCTCTGGAGCTGCTGAGTGTTGGATCAGACAGAAAGGTGAGCTCCTGGACACTTGTAATCATTCATTATATCAACCCTCGCCAAATTCCAGCTTAGATAATTACACTTTGCTGCCTGAAAGTCTCCCAAGTCTCAGCTGAAGTTGTCCTTCGTACGCTGAACCAGATTACGCAGTGTTGCACCACACTGTTCGCCTGTTGTCACATCTCACCCTGGAGGTGATTAAATTTCAGTGCTGTGTGAATAGTTCCCATGTCATATTACACACACACACACACACACACACACTTTGGGATCCTCTACACTGAAAGGCTTGACAGAAAAGAATGTTATTAGTATTAGAATAAAGATCTGTGCTAGGTTTTAGCTGCATGGCTCATTAAAATGGGTGGGCCTCACCTGGCTAAAACGCCACACAGCTCTTTACGCAAAGGGCAGCAGTGATTAGAGGACAGACACTTGGCTCAACACACCCTGGGAGCACAGTTCCCAGGTGAGGAGACTCCTGCAGTTGGGAAGCCTTGGAAAACAAATAGCCAGGGAAGCAAGATAACTATTTTGAAATCATGATTACTGAGTTTTCGGCTCTTACTATGCCTTCTAACTATCTCTAGCGAGCTCTCTGGTTATCATTAGCAAAGGAGGAATTAAGACATCAAAACTTTATCTACGCGTCCAGCTTTAGCGAAAGGTCCCACTTCTTTGGCTGGATCCCTTACAAAACTGGTGTCTGCATGGATTAGAATTTAATATGTGCCAAAACTGACTTAGCGTGGCTTGTTGACTGTTGGTGCGAAGGGGTTCACTTACCACAGGAGTGTCTCTTTGTGCCCAGGTATGATATAGCAGCTTTCTCCCTCTGCTGATGGTCAGTCTGGTGCTGCGGTGGTCTGTGTCTCTTCCTTAAACTCGGCCCTCTAGCCAACTCACAATTTAATCATTCACTTCCTGGATAACAGAAAACCCAACATAAAACAGTCCACAATGTCCTCACAAGAGGGTCTTTGGCTCCAAATCCAGGCCACGCCCTGGTCCTCATACCCTGGCCTCAGGGATTTCCAATGTCCTTGTTCCCTTCTCCGGACTCATGCCATCTTGCCACGGAGGAAGAGGAACCCAGGCTCTCCCACTATATTGGGTTCAAACCCAGGGACCCTTATCACCAGTAGCCAAGGTCTCCACACTCCCATTCCTTGCCCTGTTTCCCTGGGCTCCTTCCTACTCAGTCCCATCAGTTCCCCTTATTCTGTTCCTCCACAGGACACCTCCCAGGACTCTCTCTCTCCCTTGCAAGTCCAAATTCTGTCCTCCTTTCAGTGCACACCACCAGGGCCTGCTCCATCCAAGGGCTGCTTTACACCTTCTCAGCTGTTTGCGAGTTAAACCCTGGGGTCCTAGCCTATTTCAGCCCTGAGCTTCCTTCTCACCACATCTCTATTCCTGGAGGGTGACTGCAGCACCTGTCCTGTTACAGGCCTCTTCTCTTTTAAGGAGCCTGCTCTTGCCCAGCTGGGCTTCAGGATGGTTAAGCCTGACACTCTCCAGGTGCAGCCAGATAACATAACTGCCCTCTCTGGCCTGTATTAACCCATTCAGGGCCTGTGTAGGGTGTTTACTCCATCCACTTGGATATAGATGACAATCTGCATTTACTTGTACTGAATTTTCTTGAGTGTTGCACCTGTTTTTAATAAACAACAGGCCTGACTTTTGAAATACCCCATTTTGTAAGCCCTTCCTATTTTCAGTCCTTCATTTCCCCTCTGTCTCCAGGGTGGGTGCAAGGATGTTTTGCGCCCTAGGCGAAACTTCCACCTTGTGTCCCCCTCCCGAGCCCTGTGGCAGCTCCCCGCCCCCTCCCACCTTGAGGCGCCCCCCTGCGGCAGCTTCCCACCCACCCCTACCTTGAGGCACACCCCCTCCCGCAGCAGCTCCCCCCCTCCGCCCTGTGGCGCCCCCTTGCGGTAGCTCCCCCTGGCCCGGGGAGCCATGTGGCAGCTCCCCACCCCAGCTCACCTCTGCTCCACCTCCTCCCCAAGCACTCTGTCGCCGCTCCACTTCTCCCGTCTCCCATGTTTGTGGTGCCAAACTGCTGTTTGGCACTGCAAGCCTGGGAGGGAGAGAAGCAGAGCGGGGCGGCATGCCCAGGGGAGGAGGCAGAGCAGAGGTGAGCTGGGGCGGGGAGTTCCCCTGCGTGCTGCACCCCCCTCCCTTACTTGCTGCAGGCAGCCCTCCCTGCGCCCCTCTGCCCCAGCTACCTCTGCCTAAACGTCTAAATGCCGACAACGACCGGGGTGGCCGAAGATCCGGCTGCCACGGTCGCCACCAAAGGACCCAAAACGCCGCACCCCAAATGCTAGTGCTTTAGGGAACCGCCTAGGTCGCCTAATGGGTTGCACCGGCCCTGTCTGTCTCATTGTCCTCTTTCTCTATTCCCTATATTCCTTAGAAGCAACACAGAGAACATTATTCATAGAAGTGATACATCTTTAGTGGCTCCCTGACCTTGTGACTTTCCTCCTAAACACTGAACGTTTATATTCGGTTTGGAGAATTTCATCATTACATCTGAACAGATGCCAATGTACTATACAAACCATAGCCCTGATGCTGCCACATGTGCATAATGTTGAGCATGTAAGTAGTTTGCCATTGACTTTAATAGGATGACTCTCCTACTTCAAGTTAAGTACCGGCATCAGAGTTTCAAGGGTTCTGAAATGCATGTAAAGGAAGCACTGCACCCATCTCATTGAAATGCAAACATCAGCTGGGGTGGAATGGGTAGCTGTTACATAACACACAGCAACACTATACTTCAGTTGAGAACAGGAAATGATGAATTCTGCTTTGAATTGAAATCGTGGGGGGAATTTAGGTAGGCCAAATGTAGCTGCTCGAACTGGAATTTGGTCACGGCTGTAACAGAGTTGACCATCTCTTATGCGTCCCCTGTAGAACCCTGCCTCAGTTTCCTTCAGGGACCTTAAGAACTCCACACAGACGTGGGGGAGGAATAGCTCAGTGGTTTGAGCATTGGCCTGCTTAAACCCAGGGTTGTGAACTCAATCCTTGAGGGGGCCATTTAGGGATTTGGGGCTTGGTCCTGCTTTGAGCAGGGGGTTGGACTAGATGATCTCCTGAGGTCCCTTCCAACCCTAATAATCTAGGATTCTATGATCACCCCTGCCTGGGTCTGGTTGAATTACAGGAACAGTTCAAAAACAAGACTCAAGGTTCCAAAATATAGGCTGTTTCCACATCTCCAAAGGTAATTCTCTGGAGTCTTCTACCACATCCAGAGCTCTTGTTCTGTCCAAGCCTGCTGTTCACGAAGCCACTCCTAGCCCTTCCTAACTGGAGCTCAAATTTCTAGATCTGGCTTCCAGCCTCAAAACCCTTCTCCAGTCAAGGGTCTCCTGCTTGCTGCAATTCTTCCGCAGCCTCTGCTACAGCTTCCTTTACAAGGCTCAGGTGCCTTCTCTTAAGCCCAACTGGGCAGCAGGTAATCAGTCACAGGTGCGCTGGACCCTGTTCCCTCTTAAAGGGGTCAGTCAGCAGGTGACAGACGCTAACATCTCTGTGAAAAGTGCCATGGGATCAGGACCTTGGTTTTACAAGTCATCTGGAACATGGAATGTCCAACAGCAGAGCATCCCGCACCACAAAGCTGGAGCACTGATTCAAAGCTGGCTCTGAGGGATTCAAAGTCAAGTGTAATGAGCCATTATCACCATTTTCTGCAGCAATGCTGGGTTTTCCTTGAAGTTCTCCCACTAATCCTGACCATGCCAGATCACAACCCAAGAAGATGCCTTCAGAAGTGCAAAGAAGTGATAGAATCAATATACAAATAGATGGTTGTTTGTAGTCTTAAAGCCTTTATTTTAATGCAAAATAAAACAGGTAAAATTTATATAGTTATATATAACAAAAAAATGCAAAATCAGTTATGGTACCAAAATTTTTTCTCAAATTTGGTGTTGAATCTCTCCCCCCAGTGATTTCACTCTATTTTTTATTCAACACACACAACCATAGTCAAGTATCATAAAAAAGCGAAGAAATAATAGAAAAGTGACTTATAAACAACACGTCCTGGTTTATTATATGTTGCTAGCAAAGGGCACTCTCCAGACTGTGCACGTAAGGTTAGAATACTCTTGCAAACAACTGCAATCATGACTGCAGGATAGAGCCTCATCCTGGGAGGAGATAAGCAACTTCAGTTAAGTGGAAAGCCTCAGGATCAGGCCCCAGAAGAGTAATGGGACTTACTCAGAACTGTCTTGTCTGAAAAGGAAATCTTTGAGGATGCTTATGATGATGACAACGAGGAGGAGGAGGTAGCACTTTCACTCTGTACAAAAATTAGGCAACATGTGAAGCTATCTCTAGTTTAGGATGTTTGTGTGAGCTGGTGTTCAGGGTTGCAGGCATTATTTAGGGATAGGGGTTGTTTTCATTCTTCAGTGCCCTCCGTTTTGCAGAAAGACATCTTTGCAAGAGTGCCCACAGAGCCTCCTTATAATAGCAGTTATCACAGTGGTAATGGTTCCTCATAGGCCAATGTCAGTGGATCACGAGTGCTCGGTCACTCAGCAAGTCACCAGTTTCTATTTGTGTCTCTAAATCCTTCACCACCCAACTGCCTCTTTATCAGAAACTGATGCTGCAACTCAGCCAGCACAGCAGCTTGGGGCGTCACAGCAGCCTTCCTGGCATGCAAGCAGGTTGCTCTTGTTTAATCCTGATTCATGCCACCGTGCAAATGTACAGCGTTCTGCCTCCTGCAGTAACCTGGGCTGTCCTTGCAAACCCAGATCACGGCAGGAAGGTTTTTGCTGGATTGGCACATTTTTGATGAAGGAGTGTGAGGCAACTATGTGTCAAGAGCATTTCAGACATGTAACACTCCAAAACATATGGACATATGGGGAAAAAGAGCAACCTGCTACTGAACGGCTCTTTTGGATTTTGCAAGTGGTGTATTTTCAACTGTCAGTTGTAGCACCTCGTGAAATTTGCACGGTACATATTTTCCACAATATGGTGCTAAAATCATACATTTTACATTGCACAGAAGAAGACTATATATACAGTAGTTACATATCATGCTTTGCAAATACAGTACCTCTACAAGATATTAAACCAGCAAATTGCAATTTTCTCCTACACCAGCACCATAGATTAATGAGATGGTCTGTAATATCTTTTGCTCCTGTCCCCCAGCAAGGTCAAATTTTCTCCTTCATAGCTTCCAGCCGTGTATGATGTGTCCATATATTATACTAGTATCTACTATTTTTTGTTAAGTCTCTTCTGTGTAACATGTTGAGTAAGATTAACAACTTGGAAGGTGCTCGTTTGAACTGACTCCCCTAACCAAGTGGTGCCATTGCAGTCAATGTGAGCCTTCACAGGAGGTTTCAGGTTACATAGAGACAATTGAGCAAGCCCTTCAAAGGCCATAAATAACCCAGAAGCTGTTTCCATCCTGTTTTTATTCGGCCCTGGCTCATGAAATACTGTAAATGAGTTCTGTAAGCTGTGCTGCGGAGCATTTGAAGGGTTAGTAGGTAATGAAGGATAAGGCAGTAGCTTATATTCAGAGCTGTTCTTAATTGTGGTCTGGCTTGATCAAGCCACTGTCGCAAACATATTTGTTTCTTTACAGCTGGATCAAATGCATCTGGGGCTGTATTTCAAAAGATGAAAGGAAAGTATTTGAATTTGTGTTCACTTTGCTTTAGGTGGACATGCATGTCACTAGCAGCTACCCTGTGGCTGCCAAATCTTTATTAACCGAGTCTACCACCCAGTACAGAAAGCTCGTTCAAAGAAGTACAAGGCTGTGTGTGGCATGTCCCCTACACAGTGTTCACAGTGGAATGGGAATGAATCTAATGGTTGGAAGAGCCCCTCGGAATGCAGCTGTGCAAACCTGTGTGAGACTCAGATACACCCTGCACCAGTCTCCAGAGAGTGAATGAATTCTTACCAGTCCTGATAAAGGGATACGCAACAGATGAAGGGACCCTTTGTGTGATCTATAACTGGGAGGTGAGCTGTGCAATGAATCCTGATGCATTTGCTGCGTACCAAAGGGCGTCAGCCAGGCCAGGTCCCAGACCTCTCTCTCAACAGAAGCTCGTTTGGGGGGAGGGGCCCAAACGAGCTTCTGTTGCTTCCAAAGGCAGAGCTTGAAGAATGATGGACACTCAGAAGCTACTTAAAATGTGTTCCTAGTTACAGGCTCTGTGGTTCCCTAAGCAATGCTTAGCATGACAAATCATTGAGCGAAGCATCCAAGCATCTGAAGCCCGGTTAGACTGCACAGCAAATGTCTGTGGAGTTGGGAAGTCGCATGGCTGGGAGGCATATTTCAAACTGCCTCAGAGCATCTTTCACCTCCTTAAGGCCAGAGCAGCCCTGAACTAATGTCTGCAGAGAGTTGGGGGAAAGAAGCTAGGTCCTTCTTCTACCTTCTCCTGCTCCCACTCCACTTGTCCTTCCCCTTGTCTTCTCTTTCTCCATGAACCTCAGCGTCTCTCCTCTCCTCACCTAATTGTTTTAAAAAACCTTAATTGTTTAAACCATTCTCCTCATTCCTTTTCTCTTTGCCCCCAACGTTTCTAAAGCAATCTCTCCTCTGTTATCCTCATTCTCTTCTCCATCCCGTTGCTTTTAAAAGCCTAAAGCCTCCCCCTTACCCCCTTTTTCCCAGTTGCTGTGCAGAGCACTGCCAGGCGAATTGGCATTGCTTGGCATTTTGCACAGTACTGGCACTGCCAGAGCCTGAGCTTCCTTGCAGTGATCAGCAGTGGGCCCTGCATTAACAGGTGACAATTCGAGCGGCAGGGGCCATGCACACTGACAGCAGAAGAATAGCACAGAAGCCTACAACTGCAGGCTCAGAATTCATTAACTGATATACCAGCAGACACCTTTATGCAAACCTGACTAGAGTAGGGGCAAGTACAGGCTCTGCCCTCCCTGATCCATCTGAATACTTGATGGAGTAACAATTTAATAGCACTTACTGTACTTCACACCTCAGGCCAGATCCTCAGCAGGTATAAATAGGATTAGCTCCACTGAAGTCAAGAAAGCTACACTCATTGACAGCTGCTGAGCACCTGGCCCCTAGGCTTTCCATTTAAGAGCTGTGCACTGCATAATATACGTACACATGGGAACAGACAGACATTTTTCAGATGGTTGCCTCATCCCCTAATGATCCTGTAGGACAGTTCTATGAATACTCTCCAAACTGCCCAAGTTTAGTTCATTTTAGTCCAACTGTGTTATCTGCAATATGAAAAGAGGATAAACTTGATGCAGAATTACCAAAAATGAGGGCTCCCACATGCATGTTCCAGCAAACAAGCAGAAAGAGGAAGAGACAGGCAAGATTAAAAACCAATGATTATGGCATTCTCAAAATATAAAACTGCTGATTCGTGTGGGAGTGGAACAGCACGGAAGTCATTGGTAAAGTCACCACTGCACACGGCACTAGATTACACAAGACTCTCTGATCCCGAGAAGAGCAGCACTGCACTGAACACAGGGTCAGGTCACCAGAAGGCTTCTGTGATATAATACTTCTGCGGTGTAGATCCAAAATGGACTCTGGTGATAACACCACTGGTCTTTTACAGAGGGTGCACTGTGTGTCTGTATGTGTGTGTAGCCAGATGTGGTAAATAGCCCTGAGCTGTACTAACAGTTGCACTTACTTTTCAGCCATCACTTTCTATTTTTAACTGGTGTTAAAAACATCTGAATGTCTGGTAATGCACGTACCTAAAAGACACAGTCTCAATCTGATATGGCCCAAGATTCCTGTGAAAATGAACCTATCCTGAGGCAGGTTCAGTAAGAATGATTCCAGTTAAGGTGCCATTCCTACATGCAGTTAAGCTTGCTAGGACCAACTGTAAAAAAGGGAATGTCAGGAATCCTCCATCCCAGCCCATGTTGACAAAGTCCAGTTTCAGGCTATACAGCTGCAGTCACGGGATTCTTCTGCCTGGAATCCTGATGTCTATATTGGTATTGATCCGGGCTGCTCCCACGCTGCCCTGTTCGGCCCATTTCATTATAAGCTGGTACTCTGTGTGGTTGGGGAGGTGAAGGAGGGACATCCTGGCGGAGGGGTCCCTTGTTCTGAGTGGTTAGTTGCTGGCTTGGGTAATACTGGGGATACCGCAATTCTGCTGCCCTCATGTCTTGTGCACGAGGGTAGGTTCCTTTAGAGGGGTGGACAGCAGGCTGCCCTCCTGGGTAGTATGGAAGATCTCGCTCTTTGTATATCACTCGGGGCCCTGTTGAATACTCCATTGGTTCTGCTGGGCCACACCTGGGAAGGAAGAAAATACATCTAGATAAATAAAGCAGTATTCCAAGCCAGCAACACACTGTAGTTAAAGTTCTACATTTAATGTGGGACAGGAAATGGCACCTCAGCTGTAACTTGACCTGATGAGTCAAAACAGAACTTGAGAGTAAAAAGTCCTCCCAGCTACATGATGCAGTATTTCTAATTCACAGGATACTGGGTGCCAGGGTCCTGCGCCCATCACAGCCCACTGACAAAGGAAGAGCTCTGCAGCTCACAAAGCCAGCCTCCCTTGATCCATTTGCCATAATGGAAACAAAGATCCTTCAAACAATGTGTGTTTGACTGCGTCTTATCTAGCCTGAGGATAAACAGACAAGTTTGGGCTACAGCTTTGCAAATCCCATAAGCCGTATGTGCACAAATAATCACACCTCCCAGCCCTGGGCCACTTTTTTCTTCTAACATGTCAGACTGTAAAATTCTCAAAACACCATAGTTGGAAATCTTGGAACTCCTGGAAGAAACAACAGGGATGTTAGGATACAGTATCTGTGTTTCATGGGTTAGCCGCCAGTGAGGTTTCAAAAAACCCCTGTGAGCTGGAGAGCCTGATGTTAAGTCTGCTCTGTAACTTGTCTGCATCCATAAGGGTTTGGCTAGCTCTGGTGCATGTGAAAAGCAACATGTGAACATGTAATCCCAGAGGATGTGCTATAAAGTCTCCTCTGTACCATTCTGTGTCTTAAATGCCATGATTTACACTAATGAGGGATTGATATTTCTCCCTAGAATAGTTTAACATGTGATACTTCTAAATGGCAAAAATAATTGTTCTGCATAGATATGTCACTGCAGCATCCACAACAGTTCAGCACAATTAGGAATTTTACCATTGTGACTGCAAATGTCCTTATACTTCACTAGGGCAAAACCTCCCATTGACTTCAGTGGAATTTTTTGCCTGAGGACAAGCTGAAGGAACTGCAGGATTTTGACCCAAAGAGAAGACTGAAAATGTAAATTAGACACACCTGCCCTGGGGCACAGGACTACACTCATCAGCGGTTGTTGAAAAACATTTTTGTGGATTTATTACAAAAAAAATCTCTATTGTAAAAGATATCAAGTGTCCAATATGCTAATGACTTTCACTTCCTTCACCAAACTCTCTTTTGTTCACACGGGGATTTTATAAGCATGCTTCTCATTTCTTAACCCGGGCGCCCCTCCCAGATGCCATCGAAAATTGTTTTGCATGAAGTGAAACACAACATGTGGTTTTCTGCTGCACTCGTTTAAGCCCATGGGGTAAATCACAGACATAGGCAATGAACAAACATTATCTGCCTTGAAATGAACCTACAACACTCCCCCTGGAATCGCTTAGTGCAAATGTTTCCTGTTTAAAATGGAAAGAGAGAAAGGAAGAATTCCAGGCCTTGGACTTTTAGGACCCTGCGGTCTCCAGAGACGTTTTGCTTTAAAAACAGAACATTATAAAAGACAGGCCCTCCTGTTTTTTTCATGAGACAGTCCAGGCAAAGTGCTGAAGGGGTTGAAGCCACCCTCTGAGATACTAAACGGACTCTTAACCCACATGTGTTCAGACAACTGGTATCTCTACTCTCACACAGAGGCCTTGCAACAAAGTCTAACTTCCACAGGAAGCCAAAGGGCTGCTTTGTGTGTTTCTATCAGAGGTGGTAAGAATGATGACAAGACTGGTGGATGGGCCATCCACACCATACCTTGCAACTGGAAGCTTGTGTTTATGTGCAAGAGAAATCAAACGCGGAAGCAGTTGTGTGTCAAGGAATAAAACAACGGGAACAAATGTTAGTGTGTCATACTTGGCATTAGTTTCCCTTTCCAAGACTCGAGAGACTAGCAATTCTGAAAAGGATATTTGTCAAGATAATGGTCATACGTTTTAATGTAATTTTTCTTAGCTGTTATCATTAGACAGAATTTTTGCTAAATTGTGTTTTAAAAAAATCAAAATAATGCAAATGTGCTTAGGACAGATGCAAAGCTCAGAGGGAATCTGGGCAACTTTGAATTGGGCCCTTAATGCAAAGCAGAATTTATGATTTTAAAGTATTTCAAATGTAATTGGTGGAGAACAGCTTTGGTTAAAGCTGCAATTAGAGTTGCTCTTGGAACAAGCTCCTGTGCATCACGAGCTGCACACTCAACGGACCTTCACTCTCCAAGGGTCTGGATGTGGCAAAGAAGGAGCATTACACAGTGTGGAGGAGGGGCAAGAGGCTGTAGAACAGGGGTTGGCAACCTATGGCACAAGTGCCAAAGACGGCACGCTGCTGCCTGCTGGGGTCCTGGCCGCTGGCCCCGCTCAACCTGCTGCCGAACCCAGGCTGGCAGCTGGGACCCTGGCAGGCATCAGTGTGCCATTAAAAATCCTGCCTGCCCTGGTCCAGCCCGCTCTTCTCCGCCCCTCCCGCCGACATTTGCATATGCTTTCCTGACCTCCGTCACTTCCGGGGGGAGGTTGTGTTTCTGCTTGGGGTGGTGAAAACAGTAGAGCGGGCCCTGACTGGCACACGAAACCTTAAATTAGAGTGAATAAATGAAGACTTGGTGCATCACTTCTGAAAGGTTGCTGACCCCTGCTGTAGAGCATAGGCGCTGACTTCCTCTGTTTCTGGGGGAGAAGGGGGAGGCTCTTCCCCTACTCCACCCCTTCCCCCAAGCCAGTGTCTCTATTCCACCCCTACCTCATTCCACCCTGGCCCCCCACTCCTCCTCTCCCTAGGGCCGCTCCAGGCACCAGCACAGCAAGCAGGCACTTGGGGCAGTGAAGGGGAAGGGGCGGCACGTCGGACTCTTCGGCGTCAATTCGGCAGCGGGTCCCTCAGTCCGCCTCGGAGGGAAGGACCTGCTGCCGAATTTATGCCAAAGAAGAAAGCGGCGCGGTGGAGCTGCCGCTGAAGTGCCAGCGATCGCGATTGTGGTTTTTTTTTTCTTTTTTTCGCTGCTTGGGGCAGCAAAAACCCTGGAGCCGGCCCTACCTCTCTCCCGGTGCCTCCTACACCTTGCTGAACAAGGCGGGCAGGAGGCACTGGGAGGAAGGGGTAGGAGCTGATTGGCAGGGCTTCTGGTGGGTGCTCCAGCTCCAGAGGACCCATGGAGTCAGTGCCTATAGGGAATGGCTTCTTTTCAGGAAAGTTGAGTGTGCTGGGGATGTGGAACCATTCAGAGTAACATTTGGGAAGGAAGAAACCACTTTCCACGGTAAAAGTATTGGGATCTAGTTTGATGGCCAATTTTACCCATGCAGGGCGTTCCCTCTCCAGGCCTCTCTTCATCTCTTCTGGGGGTGGAGTACAAATGGCTCAGCTATGCCTATAGGGTCAGGATTGGCAGCTGGAGGATGGTCAGGCTGGGAAAGGAGTGGGTAGAGCCGGGCATGGTTCCACTCACGCTTCAGAAAAGCCCGTGTGTTAATACTTGTGCAGGTTCCACCACCCTTCGGATAAAAAGCCACGAACATTTCAAGGGAGTTTCTGTGGGCAGGGAAGGCTGGGGGAGCCTTGGCAATTCTGCTTCACTGGCGACCCCTGAGGAGAACAATCTGAGGGAAACTCAACAAAGGGTCCTTGTAGATGGGTCGGCCCCCCTTGCCCAGCTCACTTCCCCAGGGTACTTCTGAAGGAGAGGAGGGGATGACCCAGGCCATTGTTCCTATTTATAATAAGCCCTGGATGTTGAAACTGAACAGTTCCCTGATGATTCATTCTAGATCATCTCATGATCCCTTCTGGTCTTTAGCTCTGTGTTTCTAATACTCTCTCCCCTCCCCTCCCCTGCCTCATGCTTGTTAGTTTATTATGGGTGATTTCCTCCCAAATCCAGGCCTGCTAGCATCAGTGATTTTAAAAGGGTGTCAGAGAGTGGTTCAAAGCACTTTTTGGAGCCCCCACTCCCCATGTCACATTAAGCAGCAGCTACGAATTTGTAAGACGAAGAAAAGGAAAGAATAGCTGGTGCTTGACCAACCCTGAACGTCCCTTTTATTATTTTTTCAAATGGACAGAAAGTCAGTATTTTTAAGGCAGCATCAGAAATGCTGTCACCAGAAAAAGCTGCACTCACATGAATAAAGGGAGATTTTGGGGGAAATTTCTAAGAATAGTGATTCCAGAGAGTGAATGCATTGCCACTTTGGAGCACCTCAATCTTCATCTGACCTTATACAGTCTGCTTGTGTGTGTTATTACTTTTCTTTAAAAAAAACGAACAAAAAAACCATAAGCCAAACCAAACACCTTTTCAATTGCAGCCCCTTGGACACAGCGTTCATTTCTGAGTAGAAGCAAAACAACTCTGCATTTTCTCTCAGCAGAGGCCCTAATGTAATTCTTTCCCCCTCCCGCTCTGTTTTTGTTAGCTCCTGGTGGGTTCAGAGTTCAGAAGGCTGGCTCACACCTCCCCAGTGACCCACAGCTTGTGAGTCAGACCAACAACCAGAAGTGGAAAATCACTGACCCATGCGATCCATCCAAACCCCACAGATTGGGTCAAGCAGGTCCAGCCACTCCAAAGGGCCTGATTAGGAGTGTGCCCTTTAAGACGACACGCTGAGCATGAACTGCTCTGTGTCAGCTGTTTGCTTTCTGGTCAGTTGTTTGACCTAGGGGGCCAGTGGGCTTAATGGCTGGCTGCAGATGGGGAACTTACACAACAGCACTGGAAGGAGCTGATCTTGTAGCCAGGGGTGGCTCCCGGCCCCAGCACGCCAAGCGTGGAGCAGCATGCCGCGGGGGGTGCTCTGCCAGTCGCCGGGAGGGCAGCAGGCAGGCAGCCTTCGGCGGCGTGCCTGCGGAGAGTCCGCTGGTCCCACGGCTTTGGTGGACCACCTGCAGGCACGCCGCTGAAGGCTGCCTGCCTGCTGTGCTCCCTGTGGCATGCCGCAGTGCTTAGGGCAGCGAAATGTCTAGAGCCGCCCGTGCTTGTAGCGCAGCCTTTTACTGACTGGCTGACTTGTGCCTTTCCCCAGTGAAGGAGTAGGGAGCAGAAGATGCAGGACCAGCTACGTTAATATACTTCTTGTTAAGGAAGTCATAGGCCACGTCTACACTACGGGATAATATCGAATTAGCTAAAATCGGTTTTATAAAACTGATATTATAAATTCGATTTCATGCGGCCACACTAGGCACAGTAATTCGGCATTGTGCGTCCATGCTCCGAGGCTAACGTCGATTTCTGAAGCATTGCATTGTGGGTAGCTCTTCTGTAGCTATCCCATAGTTCCCGCAGTCTCCCCCGCCCCTTGGAATTCAGGGTTGAATCATTATTGTCGCAGGGTGGTTCTGGGTAAATGTCATCAGTCATTCCTTCCTCTGGGAAAACATCAGCTGACAATCCTTTCGCGCCATTTTTCCCTGGATTGCCCTGGCAGATGCCATAGCACGGCAACCATGGAGCCCGTTCAGCTTTTTTTTTTTTTCCGGCACCGTATGTGTACTGGATGCCGCGGAGAGAGAGGCGATACTCCAGCGCTACACAGCAGCATTCACTTGCTTTTGCAATGATAGCAGAGATGGTTACCGGTCGTTCTGTACCGTCTACTGCCGGAGAAAACTGGCAATGAGATGACGGTTATCTCTCCCCTCTCTGTACTGTCCGCTGCTATCATGAGTGCCCCTGGCTGAAATCGGCCGGGGGCGCAACGCAAAAGCAAAATTGGGATTGACTCACTTGGACTGAGTCAATCCCCCCTTATGGTTTCTAAAAATAGAGTCAGTCCTGCCTAGAATAAGGGGCAAGTGTATTAGAGGACCAGTGTATCAGAGCACAGCTGCTCCGTGTCAGTATTCACAGGGGGTGCCCCTGCAACAACCCACCCGTTGCTTCCTCCTCCCCAACCTTCCTGGGCTACCGTGGCAGTGTCCCCCCCCATTTGTGTCATGAAGTTATAAAGAATGCAGGAATAAGAAACAGAGACTTGTTAGTGAGATAAAATGAGGGGGAGGCAGCCTCCCGGGGCTATGACAGTCCAGGCAGTACAGAATCTTTTCTTTACACAGGAAAGGGAGGGGGCTGATGAAGCTCAGCCCCAGTTGCTATGATGAAGACAGTTACCAGCCGTTCTGTACCATCTACTGGGAGTAACTGGGAGTCATTCCCATTTTTACCCAGGCGCCCCCAGCCAGCCTCACCTGAGGCCAGCCAGGAGCACTCACGGGCTGATGGCGACGACGGATATCAGTCATATTGTACCGTCTGTGCGTCCAGCTCCGAGTCTAAGTGATATTATGAAGCATTGCATTGTGGTAGTCTTCTGTAGCGCTATCCATAGTTCCGCAGTCTCGCCTGCGCTTGTATCAGGTTGAATCATATTGTCGCAGGTGGTTCTGGTCAATGTCATCAGTCATTCCTATCTCTGGGAAACATAGTTACAACTTTCGCGGCATTTTTCCACTGGATTGCCTGGCAGATCGCATACATGGAGCCCGTTCACTTTTTTTTTTTCGGCACGTATGAGTACTGATGCCGGGAGAGAGAGGCGATACTCCACGCTCACCAGTAAAAGCAATTCACTTGCTTTGCAATGATAGCAGAGATGGTTAACGGTCGTATCTGATACCGTCACTGCCGGAGCAAACGGCATAGAGATGACGGTTATGTCTCCCTAGTATGCCCCGCTGCTATCACGAGTGCCCTGGTGAAATCGGCGGGGGCGCAACGCAAAGCAAAATTGGGATTGACTCACTTGGGACTGAGTCAATCCCTCTTATGGTTTCTAAATAGAGTAGTTCCTGCTAGAATAAGGGCAAGTGGTATTTAAGGACCAGTGTACCAGAGTACCGATGCTCCGTGTCAGTATTCGGGGTGCCCTGCACAACCCACCCGTTGCTGTTCCCATCATCCCCAAGCTGTCCTGGGCTACGTGGCAGTGTCCCCTAATCCGATATATTAATATCGAATTTAGCGCTACTCCTCTCGTCGGGGTGGAGTACAGAAATCGATTTAAAGAGCCCTCTATATCGATATAAAGGGCGTTGTAGTGTGGACGGGTACAGCGTTAAATTGATTTAAAGCTCTTTAAATCGATTTAAACGCGTACTGTAGACCAGGCCATAGAAAGAGAGAAGTAGGAGCACTGACTTCAAGGAAGGAATCAAAGCCATTAGAGCTGCATGAAAACTCTCCTCCCAAATAGTGACCTGATGTAGGCAAAGTGCATTTCAAAAGCCTGTTTACTGAATTGTGATGATAGGAAATACGATTCCCCACCTCCACAGAGAAGTACGGCACAGACAGAAGTCGTGCAAACTTCCCCACACTTCCTGCCAACTTGTTTCAACCTTAACCTACTGGTTCCGAGCTGTGCTGGTTGATCTTCAAAACACAGATCAGTTAGGAACTCTGACTCATTTCTGTAATTAGGAGTCCAATATAACCCTTGTTTTAAAGATGACCTGCAAAGGATGATTAACATATTGTGCTTGTGTGCTTTTTAACTTTTTGCTGATGGTTAAAGAAGGCCTGAACATTTTTTCTTTTCCTGCTTGTTTTTACCTTAGAAATATCAAGAATGTCTGACATTCCCTGGTTTTGCTATGAATCTCAGAGAGCTTTCAGGGTTGTTTACAACCTAACTGAAAGGAGCAGACTCTTTAAAGAAGATCTTCCTCTTTCCAAAATGTTAATTAGTGATTGACATTAAATGGGTGTCAATAAAAAATGGACTACAAATCGTTTCCCCTCTGACTTGCTCAGCTTCTGCTCTCTTGGGTCTTGTGATGTCCCCATTTCAGTCATTCTCCAGTTAGCAGAGAAAAGAATTTCTCCTACTCTGACAGGAAGTACTTGTTGAAATACACCCCAAGAAGTCACATACTTTGTAGCCAATGGAAACCCACACTTGGCTGCAGCCTCTTTTGCATCCTCTTCCATGACTGTGTAGTCTATGAAAGAGATCCTGGGTGATGGCATGAGGTAACAAAGGCAGTGATTAGAGTGCCAAAGAGAACAGAGTCCTGTCTGTGTCCCAGGATGTCAGCAAAGCATTCTCTATATATGCATCACAATGGAGTGCTGCCTGTTCTCTGTGATAAGGGCCCTAACTACATATAAAGAAGAAGATAAAAACCAAGAACAGATCTAGGAATTAAATGAGGCAAACAATCAATCTTATAACAAACATACAAAGTGTTTCTTCTGAGAGTAGACTGTATAAAACTGTTTCTGACTTATATTTTAAAAAATCCTGGCTCTAGGGCTATGTAGTCTCGCTTTCTGATATTTAAAGTCATGGCACATAATAGAGAAAGCAGTGCTGGTTCTAGGCCGTAGCACCAAAAACTTCAGCAGCTTAATATTCAGTGTGCAATACCTAAAGAGTCACTGCATGGGCCTGAGTTTCATTAAAGTCTCTCATTTGCAGGCTGGTTACTCCTGAAACAAATTTTCGGTGCCATTTCAAACCAACATTTATCAATTAAGATCACGTTTTTTGCATTTAAAAAGCTGAATGATACCAAATTTTGTATCCTATTACAAGTGGGAAACTGCAGCACAAGGCATTGCTCTGTTGCTGCTGTCAGTGAGCGATGCTTGTACCTCTCAGCAGAAGGCAGATGTCTAGCAATGTCATACTAACCTCAAACATACCACACACAGATTATTTATGGGCTGAGCTGGTGGAGGTGCTTTCTCCTCCTGATCTTTTATCAACAATGCACAACTAAAAAATCAGATAATGTAAACTAATACAATCCTAGTGTCTCATGTAGCACATGCCACGCAGAGAGAGCTGTTTTTAGTTGGAGCACTGTTGTTTGGAATTCCTTCAGTGTCAGATTTCCAGTTACCAGACCCCTCATCCCTCGTGAAGGCACGAATGCGGTTGGACAGGATTAGCAGAACACTTTGCAATGTATATTACATAGCTTTGATTTCTATAGGATTTGCGGACCCATAAAAATAATGATCATTTCATGACCTATATTACTGGGGGGAAAATGGAAAAACATCTACTTTTGCTACTTGTGTTTGCTTTGATTGCAAGGAGGAGAGGTCTCTCACAGTTTGCTGGGAATTCAAGCAGGGATCAATTACAGACACAAAGCAGATACCTAGGGCCTGATTCTCCGTTCACAGTAGTTTTACACTGTTGAAACTCCTCTAACTTCAACAGTTACCCCTGACTGATCCTAGCGTAAGAGCCTGTCTGCACAGCTTTTGTGTTGCTATAAGAAAAGAGTTAAAGTTTTGAATATAGTTTAGAAAGTAGTAAATTCCCAAATATGTGTGCAGTTAGCCCATATAAGGGTGCTTATATTGGTATAGTTATAGCAGGACAAAAACTGTGCGTAGACCAGACTTAAGTGACTGGAAAATCAGGCCTTTTTCTATTTGAAAGCATATCATGGATAGCCTCTAATCAATACAAAGTATTGGAGCTGACTGAATCACAGAATATCAACGTTGGCAGGAACCTCAGGAGATTATCTAGTCCAACCCCCTGCTTACAGCAGGACCAAGCCCCAGACAGACTTTTGCCCCAGATCCCTAAATTGCCTCCTCAAGGATTGAACTCACAACCCTGGGTTTAGCAGGCCAATGCTCAACCCACTAGCAAATGCTAGTCAGAGATCTTATGAAAACATAGCTTCTGTTTGCAGGGCACATTTTAAGGGGGTCAGCAGGTGATGCATGTTTATGGGCACTGGAAGAGAAATGATGGCAGAAGAACACGATGCAGAAAAATAAGGTCTTGGATGGACAATGTGGTATTCTGGGTGGATTAAAAGGACTATTCATCCATAAAGAGATTGGCAGAGGATTATACAGAATGGCCTGCCATGACTGCAAACTTTCTGTAATGGAGACTCCACAGAAGCAGCAGATAGGGGCTCATTTTGAGAGGTGCTGGGCACCTGAACTTATTAGGAGTTGAAGATATTTATCAGGTGCTCAGTGCCTCTCAAAATTGGGACCCAAACAGAGAATTTAGCTACTGATGACAACTCTCCAAGTAGGCCAAAAGAGGCACAGAAAGAATAAACAAAAATGCAATTTAATAACCTGAAAGAACATTTTAACCTTCTATCATGAGATGACAACAACACATGATGTGAGGCTTTCCCTAGGGAGCTTAATGATTCCTTTTGTACATATGATCACTACCGTAACGGTAACTGTACTGAGCCTCTTGTAGAAAATAGGAATAAACTGTGCTCTAGTCTGGCCAGCATCAGAATTTAGGGAGAGATTTTCACAAAACACTCAGCACTGGCTAAACTCTGCTCCTATTGAAAGTAAGTGTGAAACTCTCATTGATTTCAGTAGAAGGAATTAGGCTAACTTTTGAAAATCCCACCCTCCGTGCAAAAGCCACCTCCCGCCCCCCAAATCCTGCCTACAAATATCAGGAGCCATGATAATTAAGTAATTAGGTTAAAAACCTAAAAAACTCCAAGCACAGTGGTTGGTATTTTATAAGTACCTGAAACAGATACAAGACAACCGCTGTGGTAATTTTCCCTAGGTCGCTCCCTCTCATTTTGTTCATATGCCCTCAAGCGTGGTACATCTCCTCTAGTGGTGTATATGGAATAAAGAATTGCCTGTTGAGCAAGACATTTCTATTCTGTGATCTTTTCAAGCTTACAGGGGTCTTAAATAGATCGGTAACTTAAGTGGTGAGTCCTTACCACATGTCATTTCAAATGTTACTCATTATTCGACACTGCATAATGCCTTGTAAGTCGTTAACCTCTTGGCATAAGCAACCCAGTCTCAATACTAGGCAGTTGTGTCTCTTGCACTGGGAACTTTCATGTACTATCATGTGAAAGGCCTTGATTAGATTTTCAGGTCCCCTTGGCCTTTTGTTTCCTAGATCAGCAAGCGCTGAAAGCTCACTATAGAGATGAATGTTCTCAGCCTTTTGCAAGACTGTCCTGCATCACACTGCAATAACTTCTCTGACCAATCAAGGAGTTATGCACTAATGGGAATCCTATCCAACCTGTCTTGACTATTGTAACACTGGGGTCTTATGACCTGTGGGCAGGTGTGAACCAAGGAGAGATTTTGTGCCTGGGGAGGGCCAGAGGATGCTGGTGGTGGTGCTGGTGGCGGGGGGGAGGGAGGTCAAGTTACATTCTGAGCATAGAAAAATCTATTGAATCCATTTTTATATGAGGAATCTTGTATTTTCAAACCTTAAACAAATGAAGCCTATGTAAGAGGGCTATATTCAGTATTACCAGCTCAATACACTAAAAGTCACACAATACTTAGAAGAAAAAATATCAAGCTCACACATCTGAACCCGTCAAAAGAAAAGAAAGTTCAGGACCCCGCTGAATATTACATTTAGATTTAGACTCATACCCAAGGATGAGAAATACTGAACAGGTGAAACACTGCCACTACTGTGAGCCATGTTACACTGAAGTCTCTCTGGACGATGTTATTTGTATTACATGAACCCCTAGAGGCTTCCAGTTAATATTGGGACCCCATTGTACTAGGCACTATAAGAGACAGTCACTGCCCACAAAAGATTACTGTCTAACTAGATAAATCAAAGGGTAACGGGGAAAGAGAAGAAGAGAAGGGGTAAGGTGACTTGACCAAGGTCACCCAGCAAGTCAGTGGAAGAACCAAGACTAGAATGCAGGTTAGTCCAGTGTCCTACCCAGTACTGCTGCTTTGCTGGGTGCTGCCAAGGTGGAAATTAAAGGTCCCACAGTGTTTTAAAAAAGGTAATCCCAGTGCCCCATCCAAAATTTTTTCTCTTAAAAAAAGCACACGGGTTGTGTGTAATGTCCAGGGCTGCATGAGAGCTATTGCTGAACATATAATAGTTCCTTCTTTTGCCTGCACACTTGCTGAACTACAAGTATCCAATTCATTCTGCACAGCACTTTGAATGACACTAAAACCAAATTCCATTCCATTTGTCACATGAAATGAATTTAAAGCACAGTGATCATTCAGCTATGTTGTTAAAATGATTTTCAACAAATAATAGAAGTCATTAAAAGAATCTTTCGAAGTAACAACAACCCAAGCTGAGATTTTCACTATTCAGCCATTGGGATCTGAACATACTCTCTGATCTTCAGCAGGCTAGTAAAAACCTGTAAGAATGGGTTATTAATGTTATTACCAAGCTTTTATTTTTTTAAAAAATCATTCTTCATCTAACTTAAAGCATTCCTAGCAGTTTTCCCTCCATTACCATGATGGAGCACGGCTGTCAGCTCTACCTCCCATGGTACAAACTGGGTGGTAAAATCATGCTTCAATACATAAAGGAGATATACAGTTGGAATTAATGGTAGCTGGTTATTTTCCTCTTCATTTCTTTTTGTTTCTGGGTTCAGTTACACTCACTAAGACGTCCTGTTTTGTTTTTTCTTCCTTGCAGTAAAACCAAAGCTAGAAGTCCTAAGGAAGCTGACAGTTGCTTTTGCATAAAAGCTTTTGTTGTCTTCTTTAGATGCTATTTCAACCTGCATGGTCTCCAAGCCTCTGATTTATTGATTTGTTCCTAAACAACTCAAAGAAACTGTAAATTCATCCTTTATTCCCTATTTGTATTTTGTTTGAATCTAGACATTTACTTCTACACACATTTACATATGCTGATAGACCAGGGGTTCTCAGTCTTCCTAGCCCTGTGACCCCCTTCTGACAACAAAAATTTCGATACAACCCCAGAAGAGAGGTCACCAAAGCTTGAGCCCACTGAAGCCCCACTGCCCTGAGTGGGGTGGCCAAATCTGAAGCCCAAGGGCTTCAGCTCCAGGCAGGGAACCTGGCAGTTTTTCAAAGGGACACTATTAAGGGCCCAAAAGCAAGCTATTCCGATGGGTAGGAAAGATAGAAAATGTGGCAAAATGTGGTTTAACCATGAGATATTGCATGACCTACAAAATAAAAAGGAGTCATAAAAAATGGAAACTAGGTCAGATTACAAAGGATGAATATAGGCAAATAACATAGGAATGCAGGGGCAAGATTAGAAAGGCAAAGGCACAAAATGAGCTCAAACATCTGGAGTCTGTGGAGCTTACAGTC
>NC_133778.1:17755497-17764273 GCF_003597395.2 Chelonoidis abingdonii
CTCTGGAGATATTTAAGAGTAGGTTAGATAAATGTCTATCAGGGATGGTCTAGACAGTATTTGGTCCTGCCATGAGGGCAGGGGACTGGACTCGATGACCTCTCGAGGTCCCTTCCAGTCCTAGAGTCTATGAATCTATGAATAAACCTGAGCCCCGCCACCGAAGGCTGAAGCCCTCAGAAAGGGGTCGGCAACCTGCGGCACGCGGGCTGATTTTTAGTTGCACACTGCTGCCAGCCGGCGTCCCGGCTGCCGGCCCCACTCCACCAGCTGCCGACTTGGATTATGGAACCCCAGATCAGCAGTGGGATGAGCTGCTCAGCCCACTGCTGGTCTGTGGTTGCGGCCGCCAGCCCCTTGCCAACCAAGGTTCCAGCCGCCGGCCCTGCTCAGCCCGCTGGCAGTCTGGATGGATGGAACCAGGCTGGTAGTGGGCTGAGCGGGACTGACAGCCAGGACCCTGGCTGGCAGGGGCAGACAGACCCCAAACTGGCAGCGGGCTGAGTGGGACTGGCAGCCAGGACCCTGGCTGGCAGGGGCAAACGGAACCCGGCCGGCAGCGGGCTGAGCGGGACTGGCAGCCGGGACCCTGGCTGGCAAGGGTGGCTCAGCTCACTGCTGGTCTGGGGTTCCATTTGCTGCCCGCACTGCCGGTCTGGCATGCGCAACCTTAAATTAATGAAGACTTGGCACACCACTTCTCAAAGGTTGCTGACCCCTGCCCTAGGGCTTCTGCCCTGGGCAGTGGGACTCATGCGTCAGCTTCAGTCCCGGACCCCAGCAAGTCTGACGCCAGCCCTGGTGACTCCATTATAACATGGTAGCAACTTTGGGGTCCTAACCCCCAGTTTGAGAACTGCTGGTGTAGACTACAGATTTCTCAACATACTACACTCCATTAATACTCCACTAACCACTCCCCCTTCAGCTAGTCAGGAAACATCGGCTGCAATAATTTATATAATATAAATCTAAAGGTTTATAATAGGATAAGTGACTGAACATATAATTTTACAGCTGCAGTTAAGGCACTTACAAAGTGTGTAAATCTCCATATTTGTGAAGGTAAATCAGGTAATTATACCTGACAACTACTCACTTTGCAGCCACAAGCAAGGTTACAAATGTTGTGGGGCTCCTCGAGCTTGGCCCTAAATAACAGGCGCCAAATCCTGGAACCCGTGCACACCTGTGAACTGGGAATCTCCCAGGCTGACAGGACAGGAATCTTCCGCCCAGTGCACGGAGTAGCTGTAGTGCTGCCCAGAGGCTACATCAACACTATGGCTGAAATAACCCTTGGAACTAGGGTACATGTGAGCTGTGTGTATGCTGGTTTTTTCTTAAAATCTTCCACTATTACACTAGGGTAAGCGCGGTGGTATCTGGGGAACAACTGTAGATTGGACACACTCTAGCTAAAGGTTTTACACTGCGTACAGAATTACCTTTTCTTATATTGCTGCCCATCATCGTAGTATCTGAGCATCTTCCATGTAAAGTCAATAGCAAAGTCTGCAGTGGACTTCAGGGAGTCTCTGCCATTTGTCCCCTTTCTGGCTCAAAACTGAGGAGCAGGGCATGGGGTTTTTACTACCATTTTGCCTAATTCACATCAGACCAGGTTAGCCCTCTTTTTACACTAGAGTCAGTGCAGTATGCAAGACGATTTAAAGAAAAATGACAGTGTAAACACCACCACCTTCTGTGTAAGGGAAATGGTCAATAGATCTGCCTAGTCATAGATCCAAGCTCTTCTGCATCTTAACCCTTCCCCTTGCCTCTAGGGAAACAGGAAGCCTCCACAGAGCAGAGCTCTGAAGATCACTGAGGATGTAGAGTACCTGAGCAGTCTCCCCAGTCCATCCCCATTCCTTTCCACAGCACAACTGCAGTTGAGGAAGGGCCAAGATATGGCCACAGGCATTGTAAAAAGTTAGCTAAAAGTAAATGTGTAATACTGACAGGACTCAGAACTAGAAGGCTGTAATTCTGTTGTAGTGATAGATGGCTACTGAGAGGTTAACCCATGGCTCTGTGGAATGAGTGTTTGTGCCCCATCTTTGTCTGAATTCTCTGTCTCTTGCATGCATTTTATAAATACTGCATGTATTAACTGCTATCAGGCAGTTAAGCACTGTGAACTTACCATTCAATTGTTTTACTTGTTTCCAAAGTCCTTGCTATTCTCCAAAATGGCAGCTTGGGATGGTCTGCTTATTTGATTAGATTAAGAAGGTTTAATGAACCTAATTCTAGTGGCAGGAAGCATATTGTACTGAAAAGTGAGAAACAGCTGGGAATCCATTTAATTCTTCAAATGCCACCTCAACACATACCAAGAGAGTGAGTGAGTGAGAGAGAGAGAGAAACATCAATGCGATGTTAAGTTGTGACTTTAACTGCACAAAATTCAGGAAATTCAAGAAACAGTTCCCACAAGCAACTGTAACTCAGCCCTTTCTGCATATATAGTATTTTTATTACTATACATGACATTAACTTTAATGCTTTTAGATATATATGAGCAATGTGGCCTGTTCACAGATGTGGAAACCATACTTGCTGACTTTTATGTGCTTAAAAATCTCCACATTAACATTGTGAAAGTATTTTTTTTTCATTTTGTTGCATTTAATTTCCTTCTTTAAAAGAGTAAGATGCACATAAACAATTTAGTGCATATTCCTAGGTATTCGGCTGTGTGCAGGGGGTGGGGAGGGGAAGGGGGGATTTCCACAGGATCTGTGTGTGTGTAGGGGAATCTTCACACACAGACTGCAGAGGGCCATGTTCACATGGTGCAATAGCCAGTGAACGTGTGTAGGAGTGAATGCACTGGGCCCAGACATATCCATCAGTCCTTGCCCATCTTGGATAGCCTCACAGATCTATATTTCATGTACAAGGTGTGCACCCCCTGAACCACGGCATAAGGGAACCTCCATGCCAAGAGGAGTGGTAGGATTTGCCCAGAAGTGAGGGAAATAGAACAAACAGTACCTCCTTAGTGGAACCTGTTGAGAATCTGGTAGATATTTCAGAGTCGTTTAAAGAAGGAATCTCTCAGTTTGGCCAACTAGGATGTAAAAATTAAAATCTAACACTGAAACAAATATTTTACATAATGAATCAATCAAAGAATTATCCTTGCTCCAGCATATTTAAATCAAGGAAATCATCACTGACAATAAAGACCTATTAAAATAGCTCATTGAAAGCCACAGTTCCCCAGGCTGCTGATTCACTAATGAATAACAAAGGTCACTTCGATACAACACAGTGTAATGTATTTTTAGACCATACAGTGCAATGTATCTTTGTGCAGGATGTTTGTAAAAAGCATCAGGATGCTTCCCAGAGGGAGGTAGAGCAGAAAGAATGCTTTACCATGGCTGAACACAGCAGAGGCAGGAAGGGCAATAATGCAATGAAATGAGAAACATGGTGGCATAAATTAATTGCTGTTTGGTCCAAAGACTTCAATAAATTTTGGATTAGGCCTTTATAAAGGGAAATTACATTAAGAATAGAAGAACCAAATAAATTCATGAAATATCTGTATCCAGGGAGTTCCCAGCAAGTACTGTAGGTAAGGCTCAAAATCAACAACCTAATGGAGAAAGTGAACCCCCCAAAGTACTAGATTTGGATTGCTAAGAAAGCACATTGCACATACAGAAAAGTTCTGTTACATTATACTTTTCTAAGAAAAGAAAGACTGGAGTAAAATTATTTTCAAACTTTCAAATAAATTTTCATTGTCCAGAGAGAACTCTGAATTCTGCATGCAATCAGAAAGGAACAGGATATTGCACTGAATGGATCTTAATTTCATTCTGTGGATGTTGTATCTAATTAGGAACAGAGGTATCAGACCAGTGGGCTATCTATTTCAATATGTTGCCTCTGACAGTAGCCAGAATCAGACCTTTCAGACAAAGTTTCACAAAATTCCATTGTGGACGATTATGGCATAACCCACCAAATAAGGAAGCTTCTTTCCAACCTCATCACTTAGTTGTTGGCTTATGCTTCAAAGCATAAAGAAAATATTTTTAAAAATCCAAACAATTGTAAAAAATGAAGCCATAGGTTCTAGAACACAATTCTGCAGTAAGAGGTGGATCCAAAGCTGCAGAATAACAGAACACTTGGTGCAGAGCCTGTGCTATTGGAAGTTATCAAAACCAAGTTTTAAAGATTTTCAGTGCATGATTTTGAGATAAGCCAAGATAAAATTCAGATCCTGAATTGAGCATCTATCCCCAAAATTCAAAGGTCTGGGTTTTGGGAATTGGCAAAGCCCATCATAGAAATAAGTGTCAGCTCTGACGTTTACAGCCAGGTCTGTACTTTTCCAAAGTTCAGGACTGTTCTGATCTGCGGTTTTGGCTCACATACATCTACAGCAGCCTTCAACTACCTGAAGGAGAGTTCCACAGAGGATGGAGCTCAGCTGTTCTCAATGGTGGCAGATGACAGAACAAGAAGCAATGGTCTCAAGTTGCAGTGGGGGAGGTCTAGGTTGGATATTAGGAAACACTATTTCACTAGGAGGGTGGTGAAGCACTGGAATGGAGGTGGTGGATCTGCATCTTAGAGGTTTTTAAGGCCCGGCTTGACAAGCCGTGGCTGGGATGATTTAGTTTGGTGTTGGTCCTGCTTTGAGCATAGGATTGGACTAGATGACCTTCCTGATGTCTGCTTCAACCCTATTCTTCTATGATTCTAGTAGAACACAACATAGTAAGATGCTATTTTTCCAATAGAAACGTTTAAATGTTTGATGGTCCCCTCCTTTTTTTTTTCTTTTTTTTTTTTGAATTAAGCAAAGGATGAACATGTGGAGCATTCCACATAATATGAAACACTTGATAAACGCTTAAAAAGAATCTTCTTGCTGTTTTCCACACGGGAATAGGACAAGACAGTGTTACTTTTCTAAGGATGCAAAATGGCTCTCTGTGTGCCGAAGAAGTCGTCCTTTAAACTTTTAACACTTCTGGTGCAAGCTGATGCAACTCAAAATGAAATGTCTAAGAAGAAAAGATCAGGGTTAAGGGTTTTTTATTGATTCTCCCCCCTCCTACCTCCACACTGGGATTAAAGTGATTTCCATTGTGACCCAACACTAGATGTAATTATAATTTCCATTTATATTTGTAGACTGTGTACAAAGAAGTGTAATAATGGACAGTCGAACATTTTCCATTGTCCGCTAAAAAAGAAGAAACATTTCTGATGAAATCTCTGTAAAACCAAGGAACCACTGGCGTAATCTCTCACTAACAGAGCTTTCCTAAGATGTCAGATAACAAAAGAGAAGGGAGAACAGCCAGCTCATCACACAAAAGAATTACGTTAAAATGACATTAGGGTTGATACTCGCTCCAATAATATCAAAGAAATTCTCCGTTAAGAGTGCTAACAAGTGGCTGTGAAAAACAGTTGTAGAATTTAGCAAATAATTTGTTTCATTATTGTTTACAAAGTTAAGTGGAAAATACTGCATTCATGCAATGTTAAGGAGGCACAGTTCAAATTGCAAAAAAACAAGGAAATCAGAAAGCTAAGTTTCTGCAAGTAACATTGATTCAGCCACGCTGCACCTCCTGTGTGCTTTATAGTCTGCACACAGGCCCTCCTTTTTTCACTTTTTATTTTAACATTTTCTGGGAATTTATCAGTTTTTCTTACAAAAATTAAAACACGGTAAAAGTGCAAAAAATTAAGGTCATATTTCACTATGCTAATATTGGAGGTTGGGGGATAGAAATAAAGCAACAAAGAAAAAAATAAGAGTATTGAAAGTAAAAGAACTTAAATACTGTGGTTTATTTCATGAACTGTACATACACACATGCATGTGTACACGTCTTCCTCTATGTTGTCTTACTTTAACAGACAGCCTCACATTTGCACTTAGACTAACTTATTATTAACTTGAACACATCTACCCAATTCAATGTCTTGGATTTTCTTAACCAATTTAATATTTTCATGTATGTAAGTGTTCCAAATTTTGGGTGAAAAACAGTAAAAAGCAAATAATAGCATTGTGGAACCCAGGAATTTTTCAGTAAAAACTGAAAACGAAGGGCCTTAGAGTACATTTAGGCTAGGATGTTCAACGGAGCCTAAGAGAAGTAGGCATCCAATTCCTACCAAGTATCAAAGTTGAGCACATGCTTAATTACTTTGCTGGGCCTAAAAATCCTAGTTGTTAGCCCTAGCTCAATTCCAATTGGGTAATTACATTCTACCTATTACAAATTCCCTGTAGTTTCAGTTGGATAAGCTCCACTGTTCTTCAATTTCTGCCACAAACTATTGGGTAGCATTAGTATGTACTGTTAAACAACTTTCACATTTCACTCCATAGGTGGCTGCATTATAGCCGCAGGTAAAGTGAGCCCTGGATACAATTTTCAGAAATGCCTTAGTAACATAAGTGATGATGGAGAGGCAAGATGTGTTAAGTAATATCTTTTACTGGATCAACTTCTGTTAATGAAAGAGACAAGCTTTCGAGCTTACACAGAGCTCTTTTTCAGGTCTCGTCTCTCTAATATCCTGGACCAACACAGCTACAACAATACTCCAAAGAAGCGATGCTGAACATTTTGTTCTCTTTACATGTAGTTATAAAGTGTGTTGACTGCTTTGGGATCATTCGATGAAAGGCACTGCGTAAATGTCAATTTTTCTTACATTAGAACATTCCGGTATTAATTTTCTACAGTTTTATTTTGGTTTTGCGCTGTATCTGCAGTATGAATTATTACTTGCTGTTGGTTGTACAGCATAACAGTACATTTGCTCTTGATTGGTTGTGGGTTGTTTTTTTTTTTTAACTGAGACTCACACAGTCCTGTGAAAGTGCACACATCATTCTTTTTGTATATATTGCTTCTCTGTTACTCAATAAATGGAGTCAAAATTCATAATGAAAATGCCAAATCCGTCTCAACAAAAGGGTGAAATACTGTCATATGAACACAGTGTGCTGATACCTTGATCCATGTAAAAAGTCATTCTCATGGATTTTCAGCTGTGAAATCCTGCTGAGATTGTTTTTGCTTGCCAGATTTTGTTGTGTCCTACAGTAGATTGCATGGCAAAATACCTTTTCTGACCTCAATAACAATGGCTATTTTTCTTCTTTAAAGGAAAAAAGCTTCTACTATTAAATATGTGAGGACCTCCCACTGACTCAAGGCCCACTGTTAACATGGGGGCTTTTTACACAGGCTTGCTGCTGCTAGTTCTTCTCTCCTCCACCATGCATGGCTTCCAATTTCCAAAGCTCGGTCTGACAGAATCTAAGACACATTTCACATTCTGTTTGTCGAATTACATCTGAAGTGGAACAAAAATGGTAGCTAATTCACTTTCTATAAAGCATAACACCCGCCTTCTCTCACTTCCTATGGCTGTTATGTAGTGGACATGTTTCCATGTTCTGCTTTGTTTTTTCAGCTGTTGCAAGAATATGGGATATCAATTACTTCGTGCACAGAGGATGCTGACCAGAGGAACAGCTCCTAGCTCACGTTACTTCTCACCTTTCCATCAATTGCTGTAACATTTAAATTAATGCCTATTTGAGTCTTCTCGAAGCAGAACGCTCTCTCTCCCTTTTTCCATTAAATGGCTTATCAAAGTGGATTAACCCTTTTAAAAGTAATATTTTCCAAAATGAGATACTTCCTGCTCAGCTTTTAACACACCAAAAAGGAGCACTATGCTAGCAAAGTGAGGCCCACATTAATATAGTCAGTAGCAAGTATGAATTTTGTTAACACCTACTTAATCAGATACAGTTGTATTTTAAACTTTGCTCTGTGGCACAAAGATTTTAAGTGCAACAAGATACTAACATGGCTTAAAGACACAGTTAAGCTTTTAATATCATTACTGTTTCCAAAGTTATTTAAAACTCCAGTCTAATGGTATATGTATTATATATACTCACATGCACACATGTATGAAGTTTTTATTAGCATGGCCACATTACTTATTAACATTACTTGTGGTGAAGCCAGAAGTGCATTATGCAAATCTTCTCAAATTAGGGTCAATAAAACCTTTGTGCCATTTTACACCATCTTGAATTTTGTTTATGCCACATTTTGAAGAAAACCTATAGTGGAACATTTTGTACAGGCATCAGATGACAGAAGAATTAGTGTGTGCATGTGCGTGTGTGTGTAAATAAAAAAAATAGCGTAGTGGTTAAGAGCGCTGCCCTTTGATACGAGAGACCGGGGTTCAAATCCCAGTTGGTACCCAACTTTCCAGTAGGGGTCCTTGGGCAAAAGACCCCCTAATGCTTCACCTGCCTACCTCAAATATGAGAGCGACACGAACTAGGAGAGTCATGCCCGGATGACGTTGCCCGGATTAACAAGGTCCGAGCCAGATGTTGACAAACCAGGACAATCTGACGATAAGTGGGCTACTGGAACAAACCATTCATGGACGAGACAAGAGAACCTGGAATACTACTACAACAGTAGACCTAATGAGAGGGGATATATGAAATGTATGAGGGGACTATGGATGGACAAAAGACCTACATCCACACTTACTGAGAAACAGCTAGTTACCCAACCCTTCAATATAGTAAAGAGGAAGCTGCTCTCACAGCTTGAGAAAGACCAACTCCACATGACATCCCAGACTCAAGAAGACCTGGAAGAACAAGTGGATGTGCAGCCCACACCTGAAGCTGAAACTTCACTGCCACCCCCTCCATTGCAGAGCACAGCAG